>NC_092713.1:8443779-8743779 GCF_047496885.1 Scyliorhinus torazame
TAATCCCACTCCCCACGGCTCTTACCCTGCAGCCATACAAATATTCCCCTTCAATTATTTATCCAATTGTCTTTGGAAAGTTATTATTGAATCTTTCAGGCAGCACCTTCCAGATCACAACAACTCGCTGTGTAAAAAACATCCTCCTCATCTCCCCCTCTGCCTCACAAACAACTCGCTGTGTAAAAAACATCCTCCTCATCTCCCCCTCTGCCTCACAACAACTCGCTGTGTAAAAAACATCCTCCTCATCTCCCCTCTGCCTCAAACTCCGCTGTGTAAAAAACATCCTCCTCATCTCCCCCTCTGCCTCACAACAACTCGCTGTGTAAAAAACATCCTCCTCATCTCCCCCTCTGCCTCACAACAACTCGCTGTGTAAAAAACATCCTCCTCATCTCCCCCTCTGCCTCACAACAACTCGCTGTTTAAAAAACATCCTCCTCATCTCCCCCTCTGCCTCACAACAACTCGCTGTGTAAAAAACATCCTCCTCATCTCCCCCTCTGCCCTCACAACAACTCGCTGTGTAAAAAAACACCCTCCTCATCTCCCCCTCTGCCTCACAACAACTCGCTGTGTAAAAAACATCCTCCTCATCTCCCCTCTGCCTCACAACAACTCGCTGTGTAAAAAACATCCTTCTCATCTCCCCCTCTGCTTCACAACAACTCGCTGTGTAAAAAACATCCTCCTCATCTCCCCCTCTGCCTCACAACAACTCGCTGTGTAAAAACATTCTCCTCATCTCCCCCTCTGCCTCACAACAACTCGCTGTGTAAAAAAACATCCTCCTCCTCTCCCCCTCTGCCTCACAACAACTCGCTGTGTAAAAAACATCCTCCTCATCTCCCCCTCTGCCTCACAACAACTCGCTGTGTAAAAAACATCCTCCTCATCTCCCCCTCTGCCTCACAACAACTCGCTGTGTAAAAAACATCCTCCTCATCTCCCCCTCTGCCTCACAACTCGCTGTGTAAAAAACATCCTCCTCATCTCCCCCTCTGCCTCACAACAACTCGCTGTGTAAAAAACATCCTCCTCATCTCCCCCCTCTGCCTCACAACAACTCGCTGTGTAAAAAACATCCTCCTCATCTCCCCCTCTGCCTCACAACAACTCGCTGTGTAAAAAACATCCTCCTCATCTCCCCCTCTGCCTCACAACAACTCGCTGGTGTAAAAACATTCTCCTCATCTCCCCCTCTGCCTCACAACAACTCGCTGTGTAAAAAACATTCTCCTCATCTCCCCCTCTGCCTCACAACAACTCGCTGTGTATAAAACATCCTCCTCATCTCCCCCTCTGCCTCACAACAACTCGCTGTGTAAAAAACATCCTCCTCATCTCCCCCTCTGCTTCACAACAACTCGCTGTGTAAAAAACATCCTCCTCATCTCCCCCTCTGCCTCACAACAACTCGCTGTGTAAAAAACATCCTCCTCACCTCCCCCTCTGCCTCACAACAACTCGCTGTGTAAAAAACAGCCTCCTCATCTCCCCCTCTGCCTCACAACAACTCGCTGTGTAAAAAACATCCTCCTCATCTCCCCCTCTGCCTCACAACAACTCGCTGTGTAAAAAACATCCTCCTCATCTCCCCCTCTGCCTCACAACAACTCGCTGTGTAAAAAACATCCTCCTCATCTCCCCCTCTGCCTCACAACAACTCGCTGTGTAAAAAACATCCTCCTCATCTCCCCCTCTGCCTCACAACAACTCGCTGTGTAAAAAACATCCTCCTCATCTCCCCCTCTGCCTCACAACAACTCGCTGTGTAAAAAAACATCCTCCTCGTCTCCCCCTCTGCCTCACAACAACTCGCTGTGTAAAAAACATCCTCCTCGTCTCCCCCCTCTGCCTCACAACAACTCGCTATGTAAAAAACATCCTCCTCATCTCCCCCTCTGCCTCACAACAACTCGCTGTGGAAAAAACATCCTCCTCATCTCCCCCTCTGCCTCACAACAACTCGCTGTGTAAAAAACATCCTCCTCATCTCCCCCTCTGCTTCTTTTCCCGATTCTCTTCAATCTGTGTCCCTCTGGTTACCCTCCCTCCTGTCACTGAAACACTTTCTCCTCATTTACTCCATCAATTCAGAGTCTGCACACATCCCTCACAATTAGTTTTTCACATTAACTATGAAAGCTCTTTATTTCAACCAATTGCAAAGCAATTCAACCCCCACCCCCCCCCCCCCCCCACCCCCCCCCCCCCCCCCCCCCCCCCCCCCCCCCCCCCCCCCCCCCACTCTGTACCAATGAAGATGAAACATCACTGGTGGGAAGGTAATCATGGTGTGACATGTTTACATAGGCAGTCTCTGTTACAAATGTAGACGTTGGAATCTATAATGGCAAACTAATAATCAGGACCCAATGTGTCGGGGTGAAATGGGACTGAGCTCGATCTGTTGACCCTGAACCTCTAACCTATGGAAATTCATTGGACGCTCCTCTTTAACCCCCTCTTCATTTGCAGATTACACTCATCCTGGTTCTTTGGGAGATTGGCCGACATAACAAAATCTTGCCCTAATGGAAGTGTACAGAATTACACATGTGGGGCAGTGGTTAGCACTGCTGCCTCACGGCGCCCAGGTCCCAGGTTCGATCCCGGCCCCGGGTCACTGTCCGCATGGAGTTTGCACATTCTCCCCGTGTCTGCGTGGGTTTCGCCCCCGCGACCCAAAGATGTGCAGGGTAGGTGGATTGGCCACGCTAAATTGCCCCTTAATTGGAAAAATGTAATTGGGTGCTCTAAATTGATTTTTAAAAAAAAGAATTACACCTGGGAGGTACAGCACAGGGAAACGGTCCAGGTTGGGATCTCTGCTCCCCATTCGCCCCCTCTTTATCTCACCCCCTCACCATATCCTCCGCTTCCTGCCTCTCTCATGTGTTTATCTAGCTTCAGCTGTCATCTGCCTCAACGACTCCCAGTGCTAATGGGATAGATTGGCCAATATATTTCTCCGGAATCCTTGTCGGATTGCCAGCGTATATTCCGTAACCAGCATCAAAGCAGAGTTTATCGGTGATTCACCTTTCAGCTTATTATCCAGGTATTCCAAAATAATTCTGATGAGTTGGATGATGGCGAGGATTAAGGAGCCAAATGCCAGAGAGCCCGTGTGGTACCTGAGACAACGAAACAGGTTCAGAATAATTGTCGTACATCAAACGCTGCTAAAACAGAGCCCTCGTGTCCTCGCTATCTTTGGCCCTTCTCGGGACTTCCAAATTCTGGAACTTTCTCACCCTCGTCCTCTTCCCAGGCCTTTAGAACCCAAGGTTGGTGTCACCTCGCCACCGCTCCCTGGTCTCCTTCATGCTTTTTACTCTTTCCGGCCTTGGATGTCAGCTTTATCTGGAGCCTTGTTCCTGGGTCCTCGCCCTTGTTCCTCATCCTTAGCCTTGACCCTTCACCCTGGTTCCTTAATCTTTAATGGATATCTAAAATGAGGGGGGGGGGGGTCTCATAGAAACCTATAAAATTCGAACAGGACTGGACAGGGGAGATGCAGGAAGGATGTTCCCGATGGTGGGGGTGTCCAGAACCAGGGGCGCGATTCTCCGACCCCCCCACCGAACATTGTATGGTTCCAAGAAACAGTTAGATAAAGCACTTAGGGCGAAGGGAATCAAAGGATATGGGGTGGGGGGAGGGGGGAAGCGGGATTAGGCAATTGAGTTGAATGATCAGCCATGAATGACCATAATGAATGGTGGAGCAGGCTCAAAGGGCCGAATGGCCTCCTCCAGCTCCTATTCTCTGTGGTTTTATGAGGTGAGGATGCTGAGGCGAAGGGTCAGGCACTTGGGTGGAAGGTTAAGACCCAGGATAATAGAGCAATCGTGCCTAGGAAAGGCCCTCTCTTCCTCCATTTTGACACAATGGGCCCATATTTGTTGAGACCTCCACCTTGACAGAGGGGCTAAACCTATCTCTGCTTCTTCTCATCCTTTAACCATCTGCCCCTTTCGGTGAATTCATGGTGACCTGCCGCAACCACTGGGATTTTCTTGTCTTGTGAAGGAAAACTCACAACGGCAACAAATCTGATTAACCTCCCCATGGAAAATGGGTCAGGAATTGAAGAGGCCCTTCCTCCATGAGGAATATCCAGGGCACAATCTCTGGGGCACACATTCTAACCTACTTTTCTGTCAAAAATATTCAAAGGGGCATTTTATTTTGTATTATTATAGAGAACTTACATTTATATAGCGCCTTTGATGCAGCATGCAGTGGGGTAAATGGACAGAAATCTGACACCAAACTACAATAGTCGGACGGATGACTAAAAGCTTGGTCAGAGAGGATGATTTTAAAGGCCATCGAAGAGGAAGAGAGCAGAGGGGGGAGAGGTGTAAGGAGGCAATTCAGGAGCTTAGGACCCGGGAAACTGAAGGGATGGCTGCCACTGGTGGAGTGATTAAAATTGGGGATGTTCCAGAAGCCAGAACTATGGGAACACAGGGATCTCCGAGGGATGCGGGGCCGTTGGGAGATTCCAGAGATAGGGAGGGGGCAAGACCATGGCAAGCTGAGAATCTTAAACCTGCAGTATTCACTCCACTGCCCCATCAATCTTGTCAGAAAATGTTAGATTTATCAGTGTAGGTGACTGAGAGAAAATAAGAAAACAAACTTTCTTGCAGTTAAATATCTTCAATATATTGCTGTGGAGGGATGGAGCTGGGCTTTGGGAGTTTGACAAGGTGGATGATGCCGAGAGGGGGTGTCCCCTGGTGGAGAATTTAGAACTAAAAGGGATCATCTCCGGGTAAGAGGGCAGCCATTTAGGACAGAGATTATTAGAATTTCTTCACCTGGGGGTCTGTGAATGTTTGGAATTCTTGAACATAACGAGCTGCAGAGACTCCAAGATTGAATACATACACGACTGAGGTTGATAGATGTTTCAGATGTTCCGGGAACTGAGGGCCATGGGGGACAGAGCGGGAAGGTGAAGGTGGTGTCAGTGATGTCACCAAACCAGAAGAGCAGGTTTTGGGAGACTGACCAACAAGAGAGAAAATATCTCGCATTGCAATAGCATCCTGAGCAAACCCCCAACACATCCCAAAGTGCACCGCGGCCGATGAGGTCGTTCTGAAATTTAAACCATTGTAATGTAGGAAAGGCAGCAGCCAATTCTGTGCACAGGAAGATCCCACAAACAGCCACGTGATCACTACAGGATAATCGGTTTATGGGCGGGATTCTCCGCCCGCCGACCGGACCCCCCCTCCCCCCGCCCCGCCGCGGTGGATGGACCTTTACATGGTCTGCGTCCTGCCCATGGCGATCTTGCGGGCGGCGGAAGAATCCAGCCCACTCTGATGTTGGCTGAGGGATGGATATTGACCAGGACACCGGGGATAAAGTCCCTGCCCCTCTGTGAATTATTGGCGTTGGGATCTGCAATGCCCACCAGAGAGGGTAGACGGAAGCTTCCTGCGCACAGCTTGGCTGCGATGATCCTGTATTGTAACATTCTCAGTCTGGGTGGAAGCGGTGACGGGGGCTTTGACATTTTTACCTCAGGGAACGGCCAAATGCAGCCAGCAGAGGGAAGCTGGGAATGTCAGCTGGCTTCCTGAATGCCCAGTAATAGGAAGCGAAGGCACCGGCCAGTGTGCACTGCCCCAGGGCAATGGCGAAATTCACCAGCCACAGAAACACAAACAGGTTGCATATTTGAAGGATGAAGATGTACTTGTGATAAAGACTCTCTCCGCCGTAGAAAGCGAAGGCACATTGTGCACCCGGGCACAACTTGGTGACGTTGCTGGTGTTAAATATCTGTGGGGGAAAGAAAGGTCACAGGTCATCAGGGTTGAAACCGCCGCATCGGACTTTCCTCATCGCTCTGAGTCCGGGTCAGACGGATTCCCCACAGACGCTGCCAGACGTGCTGAGGTTTCCCAACATTTTCTGTTTCTATGTCAGATTTTCAGCATCCGCAGTATTTTGCGCGTGTATTAAATTAATTCATTTTGTTGTTCATTCAGGAATATGAGCATTCCTGGAAAGGTCGGTATTTATTGGGCGTTCCTAATTACCCTGGGCAGCCAACTTCCTCAAACCCCTCGCCATGATAGGACGGAATGTCTGGGGGGTTGGAGTCACATAATCTCTGTCTGTGTAAAGACCTCGGCTTTCATAAAATTACATGGCGTGTATGGCACAGAAACAGGCCATTCTGGCATATGCTAACTTTTATGCTCCCACTGTGCTTCAACCCACCCAATCAGCATATCCTTCTATTCTTTGCTCCCTTCAATATTTGCCTCTTCTAAAATACATAAATATTATTCTCCCCACTCCCTGTGGGAGCGAGTTCCACATTCTCCCCACTCTCTGTGGGAGCAAGTCGCACATTCTCCCCACTCCCTGTGGGAGCAAGTTCCACATTCTCCCCACTCCCTGTGGGAGCGAGTCCCACATTCCCCCCACTCCCTGTGGGAGAGAGTTCCACATTCTCCCCACTCCCTGTGGGAGCGAGTTCCACATTCTCCCCACTCCCTGTGGGAGCGAGTTCCACATTCCCCCCACTCCCTGTGGGAGAGAGTCCCACATTCTCCCCGCTCCCTGTGGGAGCAAGTTCCACATTCTCCCCACTCCCTGTGGGAGCGAGTTCCACATTCTCCCCACTCCCTGTGGAAGCGAGTTCCACACTCTCCCCACTCCCTGTGGGAGCGAGTTCCACATTCGCCCCACTCCCTGTGGGAGCGAGTCCCACACTCTCCCCACTCCCTGTGGGAGCGAGTCCCACACTCTCCCCACTCCCTGTGGGAGCGAGTTCCACATTCTCCCCACCCCCTGTGGGAGCGAGTTCCACATTCTCCCCACTCTCTGTGGGAGCGAGTCCCACACTCTCCCCACTCCCTGTGGGAGCGAGTCCCACACTCTCCCCACTCCCTGTGGGAGCGAGTCCCACATTCTCCCCACTCCCTGTGGGAGCGAGTCCCACATTCTCCCCACTCCCTGTGGGAGCGAGTCCCACACTCTCCCCACTCCCTGTGGGAGCGAGTCCCACATTCTCCCCACTCCCTGTGGGAGCGAGTCCCACATTCTCCCCACTCCCTGTGGGAGCGAGTCCCACATTCTCCCCACTCCCTGTGGGAGCGAGTTCCACATTCTCCCCACCCCCTGTGGGAGCGAGTTCCACATTCTCCCCACTCCCTGTGGGAGCGAGTTCCACACTCTCCCCACTCCCTGTGGGAGCGAGTCCCACATTCTCCCCACTCCCTGTGGGAGCGAGTCCCACATTCTCCCCACTCCCTGTGGGAGCGAGTCCCACATTCTCCCCACTCCCTGTGGAAGCGAGTCCCACATTCTCCCCACTCCCTGTGGGAGCGAGTCCCACATTCTCCCCACTCCCTGTGGGAGCGAGTCCCACATTCTCCCCACTCCCTGTGAGAGCGAGTTCCACATTCTCCCCACTCCCTGTGGGAGCGAGTCCCACATTCTCCCCACTCTCTGGGTAAAGAGGTATCTCTTGAGTTCCCCGCTGGATTAATGAATTAGTGACTGTTTTATATTGATGGATGAACATCCATTCAGGGTGCGGGATCGCTGGCTGCGCCAACGTCTATCACCCCTTCCCGAGATACTGAGGAGGTGGTCCGGAGCTGCCTTCTTGAATCACTGGTATTGAGTGGATTTAATACAACTCCAAATACTGGCCAGGTCTGATAGCTCTGTGGAGAGAGTCCTTTGGGCTCGAACATTAACTCTGTTCCTCTCTCCACAGATGCTGTCAGACCGGGTGCAAATGGGCAACATTTTCGGTATTTATTTCAGATTTCCGCCATCTGTGACGATTTGCTCTAATGATAAAACTGCGTGTCTGACTGGACCGCGTTAGAGGGCGGTTAATGATGAATCACATTAGTGTGGGGTTGGAGTGAGGCATGGCAGCCAGACTGGCTAAGGTTCCTTCCCTAAAGGACATTAATGAACCAATTCGGATTTTATGACAATCTGACAGCTTTATGGTCATTTTGACTGACACTGTTTTATTTTATATTTCTAGATACCTTTGAAACTGAATTAAAATTCTCAAATGTCCTGGCAAGGGTCTGAACTGATGTTCTCTGGGTAGTGATGCCTCAATGATCAGCTGTGTTTGGTGCTTGTCATGACTTTATTTAGGGACAAGGCACTTGCTTCGTATTGTTACCACCACCAGCATTGGGGCATCACGGTGGCACAGTGGTTAGCACTACTGCCTCACAGCTCCGGGGTCCCGGGTTCAATTCCGGCTTGGGTCACTGTCTGTGCGGAGTCTGTACGTCCTCCCCGTGTGTGCGTGGGTTTCCTCCGGGTGCTCCGGTTTCCTCCCACAGTCCAAAGATGTGCAGGTTAGGTGGATTGGCCGGGATAAATTGCCCCTTAGTGTCCAAAGTTTGGATGGGGTTACGGGGATAGGGCGGGGGATTGGGCCGAGGCAGGGTGCTCTTTCGGAGGGTCAGTGATGACTCAATGGGCCGAGCAGCCCCTTCTGCTCTGTAGGGATTCTATCTCCATGTGTCCTGCACAGCAGGGTGGAGACAGGTGGGTCAAGATCATTTTTGAGGTGCTGAATTTTGGGGTACTGGAACGTCAGTTTTATATTCCACTCCCCCCTCTGCATCCTGTCCAAAACCCACTGTGTTTAGTTTATGGTAGATAGCCATTAGCCTCATTCCCATTGCTGCAACAGATGTGGTCCACAGTGCGATGGGAGACAGTAGACTGGAGGAAGTGACCAATGTATGACATCAGCAACGTAGGTACAGGTTACCCCAGAGATATTACAAGATACTCATTTAAAACAGAGGTGCTTAGAAATTTCTTCTTGCAGAGGGTAGTGAATATCTGGAATTCTCTGTCCCGGAGAGAGGTGGCGGCTCGATCATTAGAAGCATTTAAAGTGGAGGTGGATAAATATTTGATCGATTGAGGAATAGAGGGCTCTGGGGAAATGGTTCAGAGAAGGAGTTGACACTGGAATAGATCAGCCAGGGATGTACTGAATGCCGGGGCAGGCTGGAAGGGCCTGATGGCTGACCCTGTCTCCTATTTCTTGTGTTCTTGGCTGTTCAGAGAGAAGGTTAAGGTGGGATTTCATGGAGGTTTTCAGCCTGATGAAGCTTGTTGAGATAGTATTTGGGGAGGAATTGTTTCAAGTGGCAGGGGCCCGGCCAGGGGACACAGATTGAAAACAATCGCCAAAATCTCTAACGGGGGGGGGGACACAGGGAATGTTTTTTACCCAGCGAGTTGGTGTGATCTGGAAGGTGCTGCCTGAAAGGGCGGTGGAAGCAGATTCAACAATAACTTTCCAAAGGGAATCGGATACGAGCTTCTGAATATAAAGAAATCTGGAATTAAAAAGCTGGGCTGAGTACATTGTGGCCGTAAAGTTGTCAAATTGTCTCAATGTTTTGTAAAGAAGGAAACCGGCTGTTCTCACTCAATCTGGGCTGATATGTGACTGCAGTCCCGCACCGAAACGCTTGACACTAAATACCCTTTGAGCTAGACACTCAAATTGCATCAAGTAGTACATCTGAATCCCTCCATCCCATTCCCAACATATACACCAGCTGTAAACAGACTGCATACCTCAGGATCGCAGGTTCTATTTGCATATATACAATGGCCTCGATTGGTCACCACTTTGTAGATTGCCTCACCAGAGGTTGACAGAAATCTGCATATTTCACGTTAAAGAATACATCAATATTTTTCATTCCTTAATGTGTCAATAATCTGTCAGACAATTTGGATTTAAAGCACGATAAAACTCTGACGGAGCTACAATAAGCATTGAATTTGACAGTACAAGAGAAGGCCCTTCGGCCCATTACTCCTATGCCAGCTCTTGGAAAGAGCCATCCAAATCAGTCCTCATAGTCTTGCAAATGTTTCCTTTTCAACTATTTATCCAGTTCCCTTTTGAAAGTTATTGTTGAATCTGCTTCCGCCGCCCTTTCAGGCAGCACCTTCCAGACCACAACAACTCACTGGGTAAAAAATATTCTCCTCATCTCCCCCTCTGCCTCACAACAACTCGCTGTGTAAAAAACATCCTCCTCATCTCCCCCTCTGCCTCACAACAACTCACTGGGTAAAAAATATTCTCCTCATCTCCCCCTCTGCCTCACAACAACTCGCTGTGTAAAAAACATCCTCCTCATCTCCCCCTCTGCCTCACAACAACTCGCTGTGTAAAAAACATCCTCCTCATCTCCCCCTCTGCCTCACAACAACTCGCTGTGTAAAAAACATCCTCCTCATCTCCCCCTCTGCCTCACAACAACTCGCTGTGTAAAAAACATCCTCCTCATCTCCCCCTCTGCCTCACAACAACTCGCTGCGTAAAAAACATCCTCCTCATCTCCCCCTCTGCCTCACAACTCGCTGTGTAAAAAACATCCTCCTCATCTCCCCCTCTGCCTCACAACAACTCGCTGCGTAAAAAACATCCTCCTCATCTCCCCCTCTGCCTCACAACTCGCTGTGTAAAAAACATCCTCCTCATCCCCCCCTCTGCCTCACAACAACTCGCTGCGTAAAAAACATCCTCCTCATCTCCCCCTCTGCCTCACAACAACTCGCTGTGTAAAAAACATCCTCCTCATCTCCCCCTCTGCCTCACAACAACTCGCTGTGTAAAAAACATCCTCCTCATCTCCCCCTCTGCCTCACAACAACTCGCTGTGTAAAAAACATCCTCCTCATCTCCCCCTCTGCCTCACAACTCGCTGTGTAAAAAACATCCTCCTCATCCCCCCCTCTGCCTCACAACAACTCGCTGCGTAAAAAACATCCTCCTCATCTCCCCCTCTGCCTCACAACAACTCGCTGTGTAAAAAACATCCTACTCATCTCCCCCTCTGCCTCACAACAACTCGCTGTGTAAAAAACATCCTCCTCATCTCCCCCCTCACAACAACTCGCTGTGTAAAAAACATCCTCCTCATCTCCCCCTCTGCCTCACAACAACTCGCTGTGTAAAAAACATTCTCCTCATCTCCCCCTCTGCCTCACAACAACTCGCTGTGTAAAAAACATCCTCCTCATCTCCCCCTCTGCCTCACAACAACTCGCTGTGTAAAAAACATCCTCCTCATCTCTCCCTCTGCCTCACAACAACTCGCTGTGTAAAAAACATCCTCCTCATCTCTCCCTCTGCCTCACAACAACTCGCTGTGTAAAAAACATCCTCCTCATCTCCCCCTCTGCCTCACAACAACTCGCTGTGTAAAAAACATCCTCCTCATCTCCCCCTCTGCCTCACAACAACTCGCTGTGTAAAAAACATCCTCCTCATCTCCCCCTCTGCCTCACAACAACTCGCTGTGTAAAAAACATCCTCCTCATCTCCCCCTCTGCTTCTTTTCCCGATTCTCTTCAATCTGTGTCCCTCTGGTGACCCTCCCTCCTGTCACTGGAGACACTTTCTCCTCATTTACTCCATCAAAGCTCTTGCTGATTTTGAACCCCTCGATTCAATCTCCTCTGAACCTTCTCTGCTCCAAGGAGAACAATCCCAGCTCTCTCCACATTGTTCAAATCATTGATACTCCACTAGAGCACTCCCCCGGAACACAGCTTGTACATTTTAGCAGTTTTAATAAACATGTTTCCTCAGGCACAGCGAGTTTCTTCAATTTCTCTGGGTAAGTAGATCGTCCTGAAATGGCCGGCAGGTCATTGGAACTGAACCTTTCTAGAACAGACCATGATGTCAAGCCTTCAGTGTTCAACATTACGTGAAGTGAGATGAATTGTTACACAGCAGCATTATCTGAAAGGATACATAGCTGTAATAACCCAATAGGAAATACAGATGGCCAACAGCAAGAAGGTAATGATGGGGTAGAATAGAGTGGACATGATATATCCTATGGCCCTGATGACAGAAAAGAGTTAAAATATATAAACAACCACATTCTTTGATAGCATTACATTTGAATTAAATCATGAATGACTCTATAGCTAAACCCAACAACATTAAAATAACATCAAATTTACAGAACAGAAACAGGACATTCGGCCCATCCAATATATTCTGGTGTTTAGACTCCACAGGAGCCACCAACCTTTTCCTCTCACCCAATCAGCATCTCCTTCTATCCCTCTCTGCCTCATCTGTTCATCCAGCTTCCGCTTCTCAATGTATCAACACTCTTCACCTCCCCCACTCCCCGTGGGAGCGAGTCCCACATTCTCCCCACTCCCTGTGGGAGCGAGTCCCACATTCTCCCCACTCCCTGTGGGAGCGAGTTCCACATTCGCCCCATTCCCTGTGGGAGCGAGTCCCACATTCTCCCCACTCCCTGTGGGAACGAGTTCCACATTCTCCCCACTCCTTGTGGGAGCGAGTTCCACATTCTCCCCGCTCCCTGTGGGAACGAGTTCCACATTCTCCCCACTCCCTGTGGGAGCGAGTTCCACATTCTCCCCACTCCCTGAGGGAGCGAGATCCACATTCGCCCCACTCCCTGTGGGAACGAGTTCCACATTCTCCCCACTCCCTGTGGGAGCGAGTTCCACATTCTCCCCACTCCCTGTGGGAGTGAGTTCCACACTCTCCCCACTCCCTGTGGGAACGAGTTCCACATTCTCCCCACTCCCTGTGGGAACGAGTTCCACATTCTCCCCACTCCCTGTGGGATCGAGTTCCACATTCTCCCCACTCCCTGTGGGAGCGAGTTCCACATTCTCCCCACTCCCTGTGGGAACGAGTTCCACATTCTCCCCACTTCCTGTGGGAGCGAGTTCCACATTCTCCCCACTCCCTGTGGGAGCGAGTTCCACATTCGCCCCATTCCCTGTGGGAGCGAGTCCCACATTCTCCCCACTCCCTGTGGGAGCGAGTCCCACATTCTCCCCACTCCCTGTGGGATCGAGTTCCACATTCTCCCCACTCCCTGTGGGAACGAGTCCCACATTCTCCCCACTCCCTGTGGGAGCGAATCCCACATTCTCCCCACTCCCTGTGGGAGCGAGTCCCACATTCTCCCCACTCCCTGTGGGAGCGAGTTCCACATTCTCCCCACTCCCTGTGGGAGCGAGTTCCACATTCTCCCCACTCCCTGTGGGAACGAGTCCCACATTCTCCCCACTCCCGGTGGGAGCGAATCCCACATTCTCCCCACTCCCTGTGGGATCGAGTTCCACATTCTCCCCACTCCCTGTGGGAACGAGTCCCACATTCTCCCCACTCCCTGTGGGAGCGAATCCCACATTCTCCCCACTCCCTGTGGGAGCGAGTCCCACATTCTCCCCACTCCCAGTGGGAGCGAGTCCCACATTCTCCCCACTCCCTGTGGGAGCGAGTCCCACATTCTCCCCACTCCCTGTGGGAGCGAGTCCCACATTCTCCCCACTCCCTGTGGGAACGAGTTCCACATTCTCCCCACTCCCTGTGGGAACGAGTTCCACATTCTCCCCACTCCCTGTAGGAGCGAGCCCCACATTCTCCCCACTCCCTGTGAGAGCGAGTTCCACATTCTCCCCACTCCCTGTGGGAGCGAGTCCCACATTCTCCCCACTCCCTGTGGGAGCGAGTCCCACATTCTCCCCACTCCCTGTGGGAGCGAGTTCCACATTCTCCCCACTCCCTGTGGGAGCGAGTCCCACATTCTCCCCACTCCCTGTGGGAGCGAGTTCCACATTCTCCCCACTCCCTGTGGGAGCGAGTCCCACATTCTCCCCACTCCTTGTGGGAATGAGTTCCACATTCTCCCCACTCCCTGTGGGAGCGAGTTCCACATTCTCCCCACTCCCTGTGGGAGCGAGTCCCACATTCTCCCCACTCCCTGTGGGAGCGAGTCCCACATTCTCCCCACTCCCTGTGGGAACGAGTTCCACATTCTCCCCACTCCCTGTGGGAGCGAGTTCCACATTCTCCCCACTCCCTGTGGGATCGAGTTCCACATTCTCCCAACTCCCTGTGGGAGCGAGTTCCACATTCTCCCCACTCCCTGTGTGAACGAGTTCCACATTCTCCCCACTTCCTGTGGGAGCGCGTTCCACATTCTCCCCACTCCCTGTGGGAGCGAGTTCCACATTTGCCCCATTCCCTGTGGGAGCGAGTCCCACATTCTCCCCACTCCCTGTGGGAACGAGTTCCACATTCTCCCCACTTCTTGTGGGAGCCAGTTCCACATTCTCCCCTCTCTATGATTAAATAAATCATTCCTGATTGGATGTATTAGTTACTGTCTGATCATGATGGGTAACTTGTACTGCATTTTAAAAATTGTATCCAGAGATAGTCTGCTTATCAGAGATACAGGTTTGAGATAGTGCAATAATTGTGACGTACTAAACACAAGAATTTACTGGATTTGAAAAGGTCTCCTCATCTCAAAATCTAACAAAAACCGTTGTTACAGGACAAATAATGCGACTCACGCACCAACATGCACAAGTTAGGATACAACAGAGGTTACCTTAGGGTATATGTTAGAATTTAATGGATAGCTACATTAGGGTATAACATTAGGGTGAACTTTGGGATGTTGGGGTAAAATACATCAGGCTATTAAATCAGGGAGATCTGGAGTGTTAGTGTATGGTATGATGGAGTGTATCAGTGGCAAGTGGAGGTGGTGTACGGAAGATTAAATTGGAGTAAAAGCTATATTTTATTCCTGAGTTAAGTTTGGACATATTGGTAAGGATTTGATTACAGTACCTTGCAAGATTAACTTAAGGTATATTTGGAGGTTGATGGGAGATACGTTAGGACACATTTGATGGTTGTTAAGTTGGAAGTTTGTTGAGGTCACGAAAACCTTTATCGGGTGAGTCAACACATTCAGACCCTTAAACAATCCCGCTGACCACTTACTTGCTCCCTTCCCTGAGCAGTGCAATTGCAATACAGATTCTTTTTCGTAGGAAAATCAGCATCAGTATGATGATCACTTCAATAATGCAGAGAAAGATCACTGGAAAATAGCAGAGACCGTGTTTTAAGATAATGCAAAGAACTTATAAAAACGTGGATTTTAATAGAATGGTCACACAATCTGTATCTGTTGTTAAAGTGCACAAGAATCTGACTATAGAAAGGACATTGCCAATTCCTGGCAGCTCATATTGAATGGTTGGAGAATTAGGTTGCTAGTCTTCATGCTCTCCTCGGCATAAAACATTCCGTCGGAGGTTTATCGAAGCTCGTGTGATTTCGCGAGGACTTTGGAAAACAGAGCAGCAAATCCGGCTGGAGTTGTATCAGAGCCAATGGGACATGCCCTATTGGGTAGAGTGACTCCGCTTGATGGTCACTTACTTTGGGGGGATTCTGGAGCAGGTTCTGACATCCAGCAGTTTCTGCAGCAGATGAAGTGGGGCAAGGGTGAAATTGGTCTTCATTCACAGTGCAAAACGGGCAACAATAAGTCACGGTTTTGATTTCTATTGACTTTCCAATACACCCTCACGTAATTGTCCATTTCATCATATAAAGTAACCCTCACAATGCATCATAAAGTAACCCTCACAATACATCATAAAGTAACCCTCACAATGCATCATAAAGTAACCCTCACAATGTTTCATAAAGTAACCCTCACAATGCATCATAAAGTAACCCTCACAATGCATCATAAAGTAACCCTCACAATGCATCATAAAGTAACCCTCACAATGCATCATAAAGTAACCCTCACAATACATCATAAAGTAACCCTCACAATGCATCATAAAGTAACCCTCACAATGCATCATAAAGTAACCCTCACAATGCATCATAAAGTAACCCTCACAATGCATCATAAAGTAACCCTCACAATGCATCATAAAGTAACCCTCACAATGCATCATAAAGTAACCCTCACAATACATCATAAAGTAACCCTCACAATGCATCATAAAGTAACCCTCACAATACATCATAAAGTAACCCTCACAATGCATCATAAAGTAACCCTCACAATGCATCATAAAGTAACCCTCACAATGCATCATAAAGTAACCCTCACAATGCATCATAAAGTAACCCTCACAATGCATCATAAAGTAACCCTCACAATGCATCATAAAGTAACCCTCACAATACATCATAAAGTAACCCTCACAATGCATCATAAAGTAACCCTCACAATACATCATAAAGTAACCCTCACAATGCATCATAAAGTAACCCTCACAATACATCATAAAGTAACCCTCACGATACAACATAAAGTAACCCTCACAATACATCATAAAGTAACCCTCACAATGCATCATAAAGTAACCCTCACAATACATCATAAAGTAACCCTCACGATACAACATAAAGTAACCCTCACAATACATCATAAAGTAACCCTCACAATGCATCATAAAGTAACCCTCACAATGCATCATAAAGTAACCCTCACAATGCATCATAAAGTAACCCTCACAATGCATCATAAAGTAACCCTTACAATGCATCATAAAGTAACCCTCACAATGCATCATAAAGTAATCCTCACAATGCATCATAAAGTAACCCTCACAATGCATCATAAAGTAATCCTCACAATGCATCATAAAGTAATCCTCACAATGCATCATAAAGTAACCCTCACAATGCATCATAAAGTAACCCTCACAATGCATCATAAAGTAATCCTCACAATGCATCATAAAGTAATCCTCACAATGCATCATAAAGTAACCCTCACGATACAACATAACTCAACATTACCAATACATCGAAACGTAACCCTTGCACAAGACATCGTAACTCAACATTACCAATACATCGTAACTCAAACCTCCCAATTTATCTTCAGATAACCTCCCATGATAAAGTAACTGAACCCTCGCAATGTAATGTAGCTCAATACTCCCAACATATCTTAACCTTCGAATACATTGTAACTCAACCCTAACAATAGTTAATAACTCAACGCTCCCAGTACATCGGGCGGGATTCTCCGCTCCCCCGGCCGAGTGTTTCCCGGCGGTGCGCCGTTCGCTGGCGGCGGGATTGCCGCTGCTTGTCAATGGGATTTCCCATTGGATCCACCTCACGCCGTCTGGAAACCGCAGGCGGGGGCGCCCTGTCAGAGGGAAAAGGGAATCCCGAAAACTGGAGAATTCCAGCCATCATAAGTCAATCCTAACCAAACGTAACTCAACCCTCCAAATATATCTTACCACAACCGCCCAATACATTGTAACTCAATCCTGACAATACATCATGACTCAACCTGGCCAAGATGCCTTGATGTAAATTCCCAACACTTAATAACTCACTGTTCCCAATACACCTTAATCTCCAAATATATTGCAATTTAACCTTCCAACCTGACTTAATCCAACCCTCCGGCGCACCTTTACCTGATCTCCCAATGTATCATAACTCACCTCCCAACACCTTGTAGCTTAACATTCATTTTCCTGTTTGGCTGAAGACCAATTCCACCAATTTAAGTATCTTCTGAGTGGGAACTACATACGGACACATTGATTAGGAGCAGGATTAGACCATGCGGCTCCCTCGGATCTGCTTTATCATTCAATAAGATAAAGGCTGACCTGATCAAGGCCTTACTACCCCCCGAGCCCTTTGATTCTCGTATCAATTAAGAATCCACCTAATTCAGCCTTAAAAATATTCTCGGACGTAACCTCCACTCCCCGCTGGGCAAGAGAGTTGCAAAGACCCGTCGCCCTCAGAGGAAAGATATTCCTCCTCATCTCTGCCTTAAATGGGACTGTTTCACCATCTCACAGTGATGTTAAACCTGAAACATAAACTCCGCCCGAAATTTGTAAAGACTTACTAAAGGCCAGCCACGTCTGCCTGAGCTGCAGGTATACCCTGAAGTCCATTTGGAAGCCAATGTCATAGATTGGAATGTCGCTCCCAGGCTTGTCCTTCAAGCTGCTGTACTCCCAGTAACAGTGCCAGATTCCTGAAACAGGAGAGAAAAAAACAGAGGCTTAAAATGAGAGACAGGAAAAAGACACAGAGCCAGAAACCACTACAAAGCTTGGAAATGTAATCCTTTATTCTAACTGCCAGCAGGTCCTGTCCTGCTCACCAAGTCCAACTCAATGTGCTCAGTGGCCAACAGAGGTTCCTCATCTGGCGGGACCACAATTTGAAAATTCACATCCTTGTTTTCACACAGAATAAAAATTCTATGATTCTATGATTCAGAGGAGGCCCTTCGGCCCCTCGACTCTGCACCGACACATGAAAGGCCCTGACCTGCCCACCGAATCCCACTTGCCAACACTGGGCCCAGAGCCTTGAACGTTCTGACGTGCCAAGTGCCCATCCAGGTACTTTGTAAAGGGTGTGAGGCAACCCGCCTCGACCCCCCTCCCAGGCAGCGCGTTCCAGACCCTCACCACCCTCTGGGTATTTCCTCAAATCCCCCTGAACCTCCCACCCCTCACCTTGAACTTGTGCCCCCTCATAACTGACCCTTTAACCAAAGGGAACAGCTGCTCCCTATCCACCCTGTCCACGTCCCTCATAATCTCGTCCACCTCGATCAGGTCGCCCCTCAGTCTTCTCCGCTCCAGAGAAAACAACCCGAGCCGATCCAACCTCTCTTCATAACTTCAATGTTCTGTTCCAGGCAATATCCTGGTGAATCTCCTCTGCACCCCCTCCAGTGCAATCACATCCTTCCTATAATGTGGCGACCAGAACTGCACACAGTACTCCAGCTGTGGCCTCACCAAAGTTCTATACAACTCCAACAGGACCTCCCTGCTTTTGTAATCTAGCCCCGATTGATAAAGGCGAGTGTCCCATTTGCCTTTTTCACCACCCCATTAACCTGCCCTTCTGCCTTCAGAGATCGCTGGACAAACAGTCAAAGGTCCCTTTGTTCCTCGGAACTTCCCAGTGTGTCAGGGGAGCAGCCGTCTGTCATCACCCTCTGTCTCCTACAGCTAAGCCAATTTTGAATCCACCTTATCAGGTTCCCCTGTATCCCATGTGCATTTACCTTCTTTATAAGTCTCCCGTGTGGGACCTTGTCAAAGGCTTTGATGAAATCCATGTAAACTACATCAACTGCACTACCCTCATCTACACACCTGGCCACATGCTCAAAACATTCAATCAAATTTGTTCGGCATGACCTCCCTCTGACAAAGCCATGCTGACTATTTCTGATTAAACCTTGCCTCTCCAAATGAGATTCTCTCCTTCAGAATTTTGTCCAATCTTTTCCCTACCACTGATGTGAGACTCACTGCTCTGTAGTTCCCTGGCTTATCCCTACATCCTTTCTGAAATAGTGGGGACCATATTAACTGTCCTCCAGTCCTCTGGCACCTCCCCTATGGCCAGAGAGGAATTAAACATTTGGGTTAGAGCCCCTGTAATCTCCTCCCTTGCCTCCCACGGCATCCTGGGACGCAATTCATCCGGACCTGGAGATTTGTCCACTTTGAAGCCTGCCAACACCTCCAATATCTTGTCACTTGCTTTGGCAATTTGCTCAAGAACCTCACAGTCTCTCCCTGAGTTCTACATCTACCTCCGTATTCTCTTGGGTGAAGACAGATGTGAAATATTCATTTAACACCCGACCAATGTCATCCCACCCACAGATTCCCCCCTTGGTCCCGACTCTTTCCCTGGTTATCCTCTTCCCATTGTACTTATAGAATATCTTGGGATTTTCCCTACTTTTACCAGCCAGAGCTTTCTCATTTTCTCTCATTTTGCCTCCCTCCCTCTTCATTTAGGAGGGTCCTTAAAATCTTGAAACAAAGTTTTGTTCACCTTCTCCAATATCTCCTTGAGTGTGGTTGATAATGGCTGTACTGAAGCACCGTGGGATGTTTCACTTCACTGAGGGGTCTGGACAAATGCCGCTTGTTGCTGATGAATCTAAAGTAATCCGTCTGGCCAATCGAGTAAGCATAAATTGCTGCACCCTAAGAAAGGACCGCCTAGTCTAGGCTGAGAAGTCACCTCCATGTACCTGTGTCAGAAAATGTGGGGCGGTATTCGCGGCCTGGGAAGCGAGAATCACAATCAGGGGGAGAATCGAGCTGAATTGAAAAGTTAGTTTTGCGCCTGGTGCTGATTCTGTCGCCATGCTCCGGTCCCTCGCTGACGACAAAATCGAAGTTCGTGCCCTGTGCCAACAGGCCCATGCAAACCCTCTTTGGCATGAATTTTAATCTCATTAGCAGGTTGGAGACTCCACGCTCCACCCCTCTGCAATGCACCCCCCCCCTCTTGGGTGAAAATTGATGCAAGTATTTACAAGCGGGGCCTGGGAACCATGGCTGCTGAAGGGGAGCGAGTAGGTAAGAAAATTCCCCAAAGTTGTCAGGCTTGCTGGAGGATGCTGCCTGGACCACAGAGAGCAGCGGGGAACGACTCGGTCTCTAGTCCGTGGATTCGGGGAGTCCCCCTCGGGATCGGGCTGGCTCACTGCTGGAGTGCATGTTTTAAACAAACCCCTTTGGTGCTACTTACTCCTGGCTGCCCACCACGCCCCTGTCCCATCCATCCTGACCCGGGTCAGGTTTTTACAACCTGTGTGTCACACCCAGGCCCACATCGCACGGCAGCTCCACTCCCAGCAGACGCACACTTCCCTCAGTCCCATCTGCAGGACCTGTCCATCCCCCCCCTGCAGGAAATGAATGTTGGAGTACACACAGCCATGCTCGCTCTCTACCTGACCGCAGCTGCCATTGCGGATGCACGGAGGTTGTAGGGTTGGGCCCGGTTGGCGGGACCCCCCGCTCAATTCTCCGGCCCGGATGGGCCGAAGTCCCGCCCAGAAATTGCCTGTCCCGCCGGCGTAAATCAAAGCTGGTATTTACCGGCGGGACCAGGCGGCGTGGGCGGGCTCCGGGGTCCTGGGGGGGGCGCGGGGCGATCTGGCCCCAGGGGGTCCCCCACGGTCTCTGGAGTGTCGGAAGAGCCGGGAGTTCAGGGGGCAAGAGAGGCCGACTTCCTGGCCTTTGCCTCCCTGGTAACCCGGAGACGGATCTTGTTAATGTGGAGGGACTCGAATCCCCCGGGTGTGGAGACCTGGGTTAGCGACATGGCTGGGTTTCTCAGTCTCGAGAAAATAAAGTTTGCCTTAAGAGGGTCAATGGTCGGGTTCCCCCGGAGGGGGCAGCCGTTCGGCGACTTTCTCGGGATAATTGAAATGTCAACAGAGGCAGAATTCCAAAGTGGGGGGGGGGGGGGGGGGGGGGGGGGGAGGGAGGAGGGCCGGATCGTTGTTTTATGGTTGGGGTGTGTGAAGATTGGGTTGGGGGTGGAAATGTTTATTGTACCATGTTTATGTCGCTGTTATTGTTATTATTATAAAAGTTGCAAATACCCTAATAAAAATATATTTTTTTGAATGGTACCCCCAGGAAGTTGACTGTGGGAATTGTGGGGGATTCAGCGATGGTAATGCCAGTGAATGTCATGGGAATGCAGAGAATGCAGAGAATGTCATCTCTTGTAGGAGATGGTCATTGTCTGGCACTTGTGTGGCGTGAATGTAACTTGTCACTTGTCAGCCCCGAGCCTGGATATTGTCCGGGACTTGCTGCATTTGGACAGGGACTGCTTCGTTATCTGGGGAGTCGCGAATGGTGCTGAACATGGTGCCGTCATCCGCAAACATCCCCACTTCTGACCTCTTGATGGAAGGAAGGTCATTGATGAAGCAGCTGAAGATGGTTGGGGCGTGGTCATCATTTGACACCTCCACCCTATCCCCAGAACCCAGTAACCCCGCCTAACCGTTTTGGACACTAAGGGGCAATTTAGCGCGGCCAATCCACCTAACCCACACATCTTTGGACTGTGGGAGGAAACCGGAGCACCCGGAGGAAACCCACGCAGACACGGGGAGGATGTGCAGACTCCGCACAGACAGTGACCCAAGCTGGAATCGAACCTGGGACCCTGGAGCTGTGAAGCAACTGTGCTAACCACTGTGCTACCGTGCCGTCTCTAATCCTTTTGAAAACCAAAATTCTACCGAGTTATTGTGAAAATGCAAAGCTCCGCGTGTCACATGAATGATGGCACTTGTGCTAATTTCAAAGCTGCTCTCGTCGGGAATGAAGCTGCCATTTACCAACTCAACACCAGAGGGCAGAACATACCAACATTAATTTTCACTTGTAGCATTGTACAGCGCAGGGGTCCACTTGGCCCCTCGGGTCATCGCCAGAGCCCTGTGTGCAGAGACATTCCCCATTTCCTTCTCCTCCCTTATTAGAAATCCGCGAGCTCTGGTTATTGAGCCATTTTCCAGAGTTAATCATTTCTCCCCCTTGCTCAAACAAAGGGCTGGATTCTCCATTTCTGGGGCTCTGTTCCCAAGCCCGCGTGGGAACTGTCAATGTTGAAGTGCCTGAGTTCACGGCAACAAGGGCAGTTCTCCATTCCGGAAGACTGTTTTGCTCATTATCCAGGAGGGTTCGGGCATTGCAGGTTGTGAAATTCAGCATAACTCTGAGCACAGGTAGATGCGGTTTTCCAGGCAGGTTGGAGATGGGACAGACTATTTTTAGGGTACATTTTCCAGACCTTTCCCATGGGGGGTGAGCAGAGAGGATGCTGAGGAGGGCCGCTCAGTGGCGAGGAGGTTGCCGAAACGCTATCCTATTCCCATTCCAAGAGCGAAACGACCGAGTCAAACTCCAGCTCCTCCGTGTCCGATGCTCGGGACTGGCAAATCTCACGGCCCTATCCCTGTTACCTCTCGCCCATCGCCGCAGGGCGTGTCTGTGTTGGGGATGTGCTGGTTTCTTCTCGACAGACGCCGGGTACAGGACATCTTTTAACGTGGGTTTGCCGTCGCACATGAGCAAACACATGGGGCGCGATTCTCCGACCCCCCCCCACCGGGTCGGAGAATCGCCGGGGGCCGGCGTGAATCCCGCCCTCGCCGCGTCGCGAATTCTCCGCCACCGAAGATTCGGCGGGGGCGGGAATCGCGCCGCGCCGGTCGGCGGGAATCCCCCGCCAATTCTCCGGCCCGCGATGGGCCCAAGCCCCGCCGCTGTCAACCCTCTCCCGCTGGCGAGAATCAACCCACCTCTCTTACCGGCGGGACAAGGCGGCGCGGGCGGGCTCCGGGGTCCTAGGGGGGGGTCGCGGGGCGATCTGGCCCCGGGGGGTGCCCCCATGGTGGCCTGGCCCGCGATCGGGGCCCACCGATCCGCGGGCGGGCCTGTGCCGTGGGGGCACTCTTTTCCTTCCGCCTTCACCACGGTCTCCACCATGGCGGACGCTGAAGAGACTCCCTCCACTGCGCATGCACGGGGATGCCGTGAGCGGCCGCTGACGCTCCCGCGCATGCGCCGCACGGCAAAGTCATTTCCACGCCAGCTGGCGGGGCGCCAAAGGCCTTTCCCGCCAGCCGGCGGGGCGGAAATCACTCCAGCGCGGGATTAGCCCCTCAAGGTGAGGGCCCCTCAAGATGTGGAGAATTCCGCACCTTTGGGGCGGCGCGATGCCCGACTGATTCGCACCGTTTTCGGCGCCGGTCGGCGGACATCGCGCCGATTATGGAGAATCCCACCCCTGGTCCTTGACAGAGGGCAGGTGCAGTACAAGTGGTGAGATAGCCTCGACGACTGGGGAATCTCCCTACCGCTGTCAGAGGGTCAGTGCTGAGGGAGTGCTGCACTGTCAGAGGATCAGCACTGAGAGAGCGCCGCACAGTCAGAGGGTCAGTACTGAGGGAGTGCTGCACTGTCAGAGGGTCAGTACTGAGGGAGCGCCGCACAGTCAGAGGGTCAGTACTGTGGGAGTGCTGCACTGTCAGAGGGTCAGTACTGAGGGAGCGCCGCACTGTCAGAGGGTCAGTACTGAGGGAGTGCCGCACTGTCAGAGGGTCAGTACTGAGGGAGTGCTGCACTGTCAGAGGGTCAGTACTGAGGGAGCGCTGCACTGTCAGAGGGTCAGTACTGAGGGAGCGCCGCACTGTCAGAGGGTCAGTACTGAGGGAGCGCCGCACTGTCAGAGGGTCAGTACTGAGGGAGTGCCGCACTGTCAGAGGGTCAGTACTGAGGGAGTGCTGCACTGTCAGAGGGTCAGTACTGAGGGAGTGCTGCACTGTCAGAGGGTCAGTACTGAGGGAGTGCCACACTGTCAGAGGGTCAGTACTGAGGGAGAGCTGCAACGTCAGAGGGTCAGTACTGAGGGAGTGCTGCACTGTCAGAGGGTCAGTACTGAGGGAGTGCCGCACTGTCAGAGGGTCAGTACTGAGGGCGTGTTGCACTGTCAGAGGGTCAGTACTGAGGGAGTGCTGCACTGTCAGAGGGTCAGTACTGAGGGAGTGCTGCACTGTCAGAGGGTCAGTACTGAGGGAGTGCTGCACTGTCAGAGGGTCAGTACTGAGGGAGTGCTGCACTGTCAGAGGGTCAGTACTGAGGGAGCGCCGCACTGTCAGGGGGTCAGTACTGAGGGAGTGCCGCACTGTCAGAGGGTCAGTACTGAGGGAGTGCCGCACTGTCAGAGGGTCAGTACTGAGGGAGTGCCGCACTGTCAGAGGGTCAGTACTGAGGGAGTGCTGCTCTGTCAGTGGGTCAGTACTGAGGGAGTGCTGCACTGTCAGAGGGTCAGTACTGAGGGAGTGCTGCACTGTCAGAGGGTCAGTACTGAGGGAGTGCTGCTCTGTCAGTGGGTCAGTACTGAGGGAGTGCTGCACTGTCAGAGTGTCAGTACTGAGGGAGTGTTGCACTGTCAGAGGGTCAGTACTGAGGGAGTGCTGCTCTGTCAGTGGATCAGTACTGAGGGAGTGCTGCACTGTCAGAGTGTCAGTACTGAGGGAGTGTTGCACTGTCAGAGGGTCAGTACTGAGGGAGTGCCGCACTGTCAGAGGGTCAGTACTGAGGGAGTGCCGCACTGTCAGAGGGTCAGTACTGAGGGAGTGCCGCACTGTCAGAGGGTCAGTACTGAGGGAGTGCCGCACTGTCAGAGGGTCAGTACTGAGGGAGTGCCGCTCTGTCAGTGGGTCAGTACTGAGGGAGTGCTGCACTGTCAGAGGGTCAGTACTGAGGGAGTGCTGCACTGTCAGAGGGTCAGTACTGAGGGAGTGCTGCTCTGTCAGTGGGTCAGTACTGAGGGAGTGCTGCACTGTCAGAGTGTCAGTACTGAGGGAGTGTTGCACTGTCAGAGGGTCAGTACTGTGGGAGTGCTGCACTGTCAGAGGGTCAGTACTGAGGGAGTGCTGCACTGTCAGAGTGTCAGTACTGAGGGAGTGTTGCACTGTCAGAGGCTCAGTACTGAGGGAGTGCTGCACTGTCAGAGGGTCAGTACTGAGGGAGTGCTGCACTGTCAGAGGGTCAGTACTGAGGGAGTGCTGCACTGTCAGAGGGTCAGTACTGAGGGAGTGCTGCACTGTCAGAGGGTCAGTACTGAGGGAGTGCTGCACTGTCAGAGGGTCAGTACTGAGGGAGTGCCGCACTGTCAGAGGGTCAGTACTGAGGGAGTTCTGCACTGTCAGAGGGTCAGTACTGAGGGAGTGCCGCACTGTCAGAGGGTCAGGACTGAGGGAGTGCTGCACTGTCAGAGGGTCAGTACTGAGGGAGGGCTGCACTGTCAGAGGGTCAGTACTGAGGGAGTGCTGCACTGTCAGAGGGTCAGTACTGAGGGAGTGCCGCACTGTCAGAGGGTCAGTACTGAGGGAGTGCTGCACTGTCAGAGGGTCAGTACTGAGAGAGTGTCGCACTGTCAGAGGGTCAGTACTGAGGGAGTGCTGCACTGTCAGAGCGTCAGTACTGAGGGAGTGCTGCACTGTCAGAGTGTCAGTACTGAGGGAGTGTTGCACTGTCAGAGGCTCAGTACTGAGGGAGTGCTGCACTGTCAGAGGGTCAGTACTGAGGGAGTGCTGCACTGTCAGAGGGTCAGTACTGAGGGAGTGCTGCACTGTCAGAGGGTCAGCACTGAGGGAGTGCTGCACTGTCAGAGGGTCAGTACTGAGGGAGTGCTGCACTGTCAGAGGGTCAGTACTGAGGGAGTGCCGCACTGTCAGAGGGTCAGTACTGAGGGAGTGCTGCACTGTCAAAGGGTCAGGACTGAGGGAGTGCCGCACTGTCAGAGGGTCAGGACTGAGGGAGTGCTGCACTGTCAGAGGGTCAGTACTGAGGGAGGGCTGCACTGTCAGAGGGTCAGTACTGAGGGAGTGCTGCACTGTCAGAGGGTCAGTACTGAGGGAGTGCCGCACTGTCAGAGGGTCAGTACTGAGGGAGTGCTGCACTGTCAGAGGGTCAGTACTGAGGGAGTGCTGCACTGTCAGAGGGTCAGTACTGAGGGAGTGCCGCACTGTCAGAGGATCAGTACTGAGGGAGTGCTGCACTGTCAGAGGAGCCATGTTTTGAAGGAGTTGTTAAGCCAAGATCCTGACCACATGCTCAGATGTATGTAAATGATTCAAAGAACAGGGAGATTTATGCTTCGTGCTCTGGTCAATACCTACTGTTTATTACACAGAGTTTTGGGTCATTATCACATTGCTGTGTGTGGCAGCTGTGCACAAAACGGCTGCCATATTTTGAACATTGCAACAGCGACTCCACTTTAAAAATACTTTGTTAGCTGTGAAGTGCGTTGGAACATCCTGAGGTGAGGAGTTGGGTGTAAACACTCTTTCTTGTTAATTCTTTCTTTCCTATCTTGCTCAGCCTCTGTTTTGTCCACAAGCTTTGCATCAGCTGCGATGCTGCTGGGGCTGACACCGGACGTCTGCTGTTCCTTCCTCCTCTCCGAGTACTGCTTGCACTTGGCGCTCGCCGATCAGCTCCTTGCCGCCTGCTCGCGTCCACAGATCCAATCTGCCACCTCCGCTTTCTCAAGGTCTCAGCTGCCAAGCAACAGGGCGCTGGCAGCGGAAGGTTTGGAAACAGTCGGACTGTTCCTTCATGTTCAGCCCCAGCTGCACCGAGGGCAGCCTCCGCCTTCAATCCCACACCTCGTGTGGACGGAGGTTCTGCCATTGTGAGATCAGAGACAAAACTGATTCAACATTTGCACAAGGTGTTCCTGGAAATGTCAAACATTACGGCGCAGAAGGAGGATGTTTGGCTCACCGAGTCCGTGCCAGCTCTCTGAAAGACTTATCCCGTTAGCACCTCCCACCCCCGCCCCCGTTCCCGCGTCATTCGTGCTCTGTATTTGTTTACTTGCTCGAACATATTCAGTTCTCATTTGACCGTTTGTAACATGGAATGTTGCAGGAAAGGTGAGAAGGTGTTGATGTCTTTGATCTTTGCGGCAGCCATTTTGGGGAATAGAACTTGAGCGATAGTGGAAAAACTTTCTGTCAAGGGTTTTCACCTTGCACGCATTAGGATGATCGTATGAATAGCGAAGTCCGGGGGAAACAACAACTGTACACTGTATGAGAAGACAATGTTGATTGGTTGGCAAGGCGACATAGATTGGTAGAGGCATTGCCATGGAGAATGAACCAGTTGATGGTGACTGACAGTTAATTGCCAAGCAGTGATTGAAAATTTAAAGCAGTCAGTTTGGCTTTGATTGGTCAAGGCGTTGCCGTGACGAATGAAATGGCAATCACTCATTTTATTCAGCTGAAACAGGCGCAATGTGTATACAAGTTCGTTCTGTCTGCAAAGAACAGGGTCCTGCGTATTAATATATGTAGCTTCCAGTATATGCAAATTAATAGATTCATACACAGGAACCCTGACTTTCACAGACATTAAGAACATGTACACATATTCCTGGGTCAGGAATTCCTCCCCTTTTTCCTTTACATTTTTATCATCCTATCTACATTAGGATCTTGACATTTTACATTATTGCTCTTCTGTAGTTCTGGAATCTTTCTGATCTTTTCCTGCACATGTTCTCCTCTATCTCCTTCTCACTATTCGGTTGCCCATAGTATACATCCAGTGGCCTATTGTATCTACATAGAAACATAGAAAATAGGAGCAGGTGGAGGCCATTCGGCTCTTCGAGCCCGCTCCGCCATTCATTATGATCATGGCTGATCATCCAACTCAACAGCCTAATCCTGCTTTCTCCCCAGAGCCTTTGGTCCCCTTCAACCTAAATGCTATATGTAATTTCTTCTTGAAAACATAACGTTTTGGCCTCAACTACTTTCTCTGGTAGAGGATTCCACCTGCCAACCACTCTCTGGGGAAGAAATTTCTCCTTATCTCTCTCCTAAATAGTCTGCCCCGTATCCTCAGACTGCGACCCCCCGCCGGTTGCCGAATTCTCCACCACCGGATATTCGGCGGGGGCGGGAATCGCGCCGCGCCGGTTGGCGGGCCCCCCCGCTCGATTCTCCGGCCCGGATGGGCCGAAGTCTCGCCGCTAAAATGCCTGTCCCGCCGGCGTAGATTAAACCACCTACCTTACCGCCGGGACAAGGCGGCGCGGGCGGGGCTCCGGGGTCCTGGGGGGGGCACGGGGCGATCTGGCCCCGGGGAGGTGCCCCCACGGTGGCCTGGCCCGCAATCGGGGCCCACCGATCCACGGGTGGGCCTGTGCCGTGGGGGCACTCTTTCCCTTCCGCCTTTGCCACGGTCTCCACCATGGCGGAGGCGGAAGAGACTCCCTCCACTGCGCATGTGCGGGAATGCCGTCAGCGGCCGCTGATGCTCCCGCGCATGCGCCGCCCGGAGATGTCATTTCCGTGCCAGCTGGCGGGGCACCAAAGGCCTTTTCCGCCAGCTGGCGGGGCGGAAATTCGTCCGGCGCGGGCCTAGCCCCTTAAGGTTGGGGCTCGGCCCCCAAAGATGCGGAGCATTCCACACCTTTGGGGCAGTGCGATGCCCGTCTGATTTGCGCCGTTTGGGTGCCAGTCGGCGGACATCGCGCCGTTTACGGAGAATTTCGCCCCTGGTTCTGGACACCCCCCCCATCAGGAACATCCTCCCTGCATCTCCCCTGTCCAGTCCTGTTAGAATTTTGTAGGTTTCTATGAGATCCCCCTCATTCTGAATTCCAGCGAATACAATCCTAACCGATTCAATCTCTCCTCATACGTCAGTCCCGCCATCCCAGGAATCAGTCTGGTAAACCTTCGCTGCACTCCCTCCACAGCAAGAACATCCTTCCTCAGATAAGGAGACTAAAACTGCACACAATACTCCAGGTGTGGCCTCACCAATGCCGATACAATTGCAGCGAGACATCCCAGCTCCTGTACTCGAATCTCTCACAATGAAGGCCAACATACCATTTGCCTATTTACCACCTGCTGTACCTGCATGCTTACTCTCAGTGACTGGTGTACGAGAACACCCAGGTTTCATGGCACATTCCCCTCTCCTAATTTATGGCCGTTAATAATCTGCCTTCCTGTTTTTGCTACCAAAGGATAACTCCACTTGTCCATTACGCTGAAGGATCTCTGCATCCTCCTCACAGCTCACCCTCCCACCCAACCTTATGTCAACTGCAAATTTGGAGATATTGCATTTTATTTCTCATGTAAATCATTAATGTATATTGTGAATTCCTGGGGTCCTAGCACCAATCCCTGCGGTACCCCACTAGTCACTGCCTGCCATGTGGAAAAGACCTTCATTCCTATTCTTTGTTTCCTGTGCCACCAGTTTTCTGTCCACCTCAATACACTGCCCCAACCCCATGCGCTTTAATTTTATATGCTAATCTCTTCTGTGGGACTTTGTCGAAAGCCTTCTGGATGTCGAAATAAACCACATCCACTGACTCCCCCTCATCAACTCTACTTGTTACATCCTCAAAGGATTCCAGTAGATTTGTTTAAGCACAATTTCTTTTTCATAAATCCGTGCTGATTGTCCGATCCTGCCACTGTTTTCCAAGTGCTCTGCTATAAAATCTTTGTTAAGGGATTCTAGAATTTTCCTCACTAACCACGTCAGGCTGACTGCTCTATAATTCCCTGTTTTCTCTCTACCTCCCTTTTTAAATAGTGGAGTTACATCAGCCACCCTCCAATCTGCAGCGACTGCTCCAGAGTCTATAGAATCCGGGAAGGTGACCACCAATGCGTCCACTATCTCTCAGGCCGCTTCCTTAAGTACCCTGGGATGTAGATTCTGAGGCCTTGGGGATTCATCAGCCTTCAATCCCATCAATTTCCCCAACAATATTTCTCTGCTGATACTGACCTCCTTCAGTTCCTCCCTCTCACTAAACCCTGCGTTCCTCAACATTTCTGGTACGTTATTTCTGTCCTCATTTGTGAAGACAGAACCAAAGTATGTATTTAGTTGCTCAGCCATTTCTTTTTTATTTATTTAATAAATTTAATGTACCCAATTATTTTTTTTCCAAGGGGCAATTTAGCGTGGCTAATCCACCTAACCTGCACATCTTTGGGTTGTGGGGGTGAGACCCACGCAGAAAAGGGGGAGAATGTGCAAACTCCACACGGACAGTGACCCAGAGCCGGGATCGAACCCGGGTCCTCAGTGCCATAGGCAACAGTGCTAACCACTGCACCACCATGCCGCTATATACCCAGTGGCCTATGGTATATGCCCAGTGGCCTATTGCATACACCCAGTGGCCTATGGTATATACTCAGTGGTCTGTGGTATATACCTAGTGGCCTATGGTATACACCCAATGGCCTATGGTATACATCCAGTTGCCTTATGGTATATACCCAGCAGCCTGTTGTATACACCCAGTGGCTTATGATATGCACTCAGTAGCACAATATAGCCCCTGTTGTCCATTAATTCTAAGCAAATAAATTCTGTCTTTGTCCATCCTTCTTTTCTAACACTATAATAATTGATTGATCGATCCATCAGCCCTTCTGTATTTGTGCCTTTCCTAACCCCAGATAATGCGTCTACATTGTCTCTCTTGCTCAGAATGACAAGCAAGTTATTTTCAGGCTACACCTAACGCCAGTCGATATGAAATCCCATTTCCGTCTGAGAAGGACTGTACATTGGGTACGGTACAGCAATGTTGTTCAGTGAGACATGCTGGAACTCTCTTCCGCCACACGAAACACGTTTCAGAGATCGGAACTCAATCACAACACCCGTCGGGAGCATGAGCCAAATATCAGTAACTGAGGAAGATGGACAGCTGAGCTGAGCTGTGGAACACTTCACGGTAAAAGCCTCACCAGGCACGACTGCTTCCTGCTCCCCCAGAGAAATTCGAGACGTGTCGCGCATTAAGTGTAGAGAAAAAAACAACTTGTATTTCCATTGCACTTTTCACAACCACATCGCTTCCCAGCTAATAACGTACCTTCTAGCAACGTAGTCACTTTTCTAATGTAGGAAATGTGGCTGTCCATTTCTACACAGCGCGATCCCACAAACAGCAATGCTGCAATGACCAGGTCATTTGTTTTAGTGACGTTGGTTGACCAACAAATATTGATCTTCCCTGCTCACCTTCACAATACTGCCATGGGATCATTTCTGTTCTCTGGGAGGCCAGGTGGGACCTCAGTTGGCATCTTATCGGCCAGTCAGCACCTCTTTCCTTTTTTTAAATTTAGAGTACCCAATTATTGTTTTTCCCAATTCAGGGGCAACTTAGCGTGGCCAATTCACCTACCCTGCACATCTTTGGGTTGTGGGGGCGAAACCCACGCAAAGACGGGAAGAATGTGCAAACTCCTCATGGACAGTGACCCAGGGCTGGGATTCGAACCCGGGTCCTCAGCGCAGCAGTCCCAGTGCTAACCGCTGTGCCACATGCCGCCCTCGCCAGTCAACACCTCCGACAGTGCCGCTCTCTCTCAGTATTGCACTCGGAGCATCAGCCTGGATCTCAATCACTACCGCGGGGTCTGAGCTTACAAAACACGTTTCAGAGATTGGAACTCAATCAAAACATCCGTCGGGAGCGGGAGTCAAATATCAGCATATCTTGATTCAGAGGCAAGAGGTCCACTCATTGAATCACAGCTAGCATGGCTTGGCAGGAGCAGGCAACTTTGCAGCTATGGTTCCCGGATTTCTGGGGGGGGTTTTAATCACCTCATGCCTCGATCTGTTGTTAATTACCGATGTCAGTGAGTTGTGTGTGCCAGTTTCTCACTGCGAACTGCCTATCCTCAGGAGAAACCCCAGGGGAGCGGGGGATGAGCAAGGGAACGGTACGGAGCAGAACACACCTCCGGCTGCCACTCATTTCATTCTCCTTGACTTTGACTTCCTGGATGTTTGTCCACCACAAAGTTTGTCCATCTGTGTCGTGGGTCCCTGGAAAATCTTTCCATAACAATTTAGGAACCATTATATGAAGGAATAGTGTGAAAATAGGAGAGAGGACTATAAAAGATGTTTAAAAAGCAAGTGTAAATCAACTACAAAGAACAAAGAAATGTACAGCACAGGAACAGGCCCTTCGGCCCTCCAAGCCCATGCCGACCGTGCTGCCCGACTAAACTACAATCTTCTACACTTCCTGGGTCCGTATCCCTCTATTCCCATCCTATTCATGTATTTGTCAAGATGCCCCTTAAATGTCCCTATCGTCCCTGCTTCCACCACCTCCTCCGGTAGCGAGTTCCAGGCACCCACTACCCTCTGTGTAAAAAACTTGCCTCGTACATCTACTCTAAACCTTGCCCCTCGCACCTTAAACCTATGCCCCCTAGTAATTGACCCCTCTACCCTGGGGAAAAGCCTCTGACTGTCCACTCTGGCTATGCCCCTCATAATTTTGTAGACCTCTATCAGGTCGCCCCTCAACCTCTATCGTTCCAGTGAGAACAAACTGAGTTTATTCAACCTCTCCTCATAGCTAATGCCCTCCATACCAGGCAACATCCAGGTAAATCTCTTCTGCACCCTCTCTAAAGCCTCCACATCCTTCTGGTAGTGTGGCGACCAGAATTGAACACTATACTCCAAGCGTGGCCTAATGAAGGTTCTATACAGCTGCAACATGACTTGCCAATTTTTATACTCAATGCCCCGGCCAGTGAAGGCAAGCATGCCGTATGCCTTCTTGACTACCTTCTCCACCTGTGTTGCCCCTTTCAGTGACCTGTCGACCTGTACACCTAGATCTCTCTGACTGTCAATACTCTTGAGGGTTCTACCATTCACTGTATATTCTCTTCCTGCATTAGACCTTCCAAAATGCATTACCTCACATTTGTCCGGATTAAATTCCATCTGCCATCTCTCCGCCCAAGTCTCCAAACGATCTAAATCCTGCAGTATCCTCTGATAGTCCTCATCGCTATCCGCAATTCCACCAACTTTTGTGTCGTCTGCAAACTTACTAATCAGACCAGTTACATTTTCCTCCAAATCATTTATATATACTATGAACAGCAAAGGTCCCAGCACTGATCCGTGCGGAACACCACAAGTCACAGCCCTCCAATCAGAAAAGCACCCTTCCATTGCTACTCTCTGCCTTCTATGACCTAGCCAGTTCTGTATCCATCTTGCCAGCTCACCGCTGGTCCCGTATGACTTCACCTTTTGTACCAGTCTGCCATGAGAGACCTTGTCAAAGGCCTTACTGAAGTCCATATAGACAACATCCACTGCGCTACCTGCATCAATCATCTTTGTGACCTCTTCGAAAAACTCTATCAAGTTAGTGAGGCACAACCTCCCCTTCACAAAACCATGCTAGCTCTCGCTAATACGTCCATTTACTTCCAAATGGGAGTAGATCCTGTCTCGAAGAATTCTCTCCAGTAATTTCCCTACCACTGAAGTAAGGCTCACTGGCCTGTAGTTCCCTGGATTATCCTTGCTACCCTTCTTAAACAGAGGAACAACATTGGCTATTCTCCAGTCCTCCGGGACATCACCTGAAGACAGTGAGGACCCAAAGATCATTTGTGTCACCTAGTCATTTGACAAAAATTGATCATTGTGATTGGTCAATAACACCATTTTCATATAACTACCAGAATGGTAGTAGGTGGACCATTCCTATGCCCTTTATAAAAAGGAATTAATTCTGGGGATGCATGTGTCATTGGCAAAGCCCAAATTGCTCCTCGAGAATGTCAGAACAAGAGTAGGTCATTCAGCCCCTCGAGCCTATCCCACTATTCAATGGGACCAAGGCTGCTCTGTGACCTAACTCCCTACACCCGCCTTTCACCCTTCATCTCTTTGCTGAAAAAAATCTATCCATCTCAGATTTTAAATTTTCTGCTCCAGCTTCAGCTGAAATGAAAATCGCTTATTGTCACAAGTACTGTGAAGTTACTGTGAAAAGCCTCTAGTCGCCACATTCCTGCGCCTGTTCGGGGAGACTGTTACGGGAATTGAACCGTGCTGCTGGCCTGCCTTGCTCTGCTTTCAAAGCCAGCGATATAGCCCTGTGCTAAACAGCCCCACACAGCTGCTGTGGGTGGGAGAGAGATCGAAATCTCTGCCACACTTTGAGTGAAGACGTGCTGCCAAACATCGCCCCGAAACGGTCTGGCCCTAATTTTTAGACCATGCCCCTAGTTTTAGAATCTCCAACCAGTGGAAATAGTTTACCTTTATCTACTCTGTCTTTTCCTGATAATATCTTGAAAAATGTGATCAGAACACGCCTTCCAAATTCCAGCGAAGACAGGCCTAATTTGTGTAATCTCTCCCAGTAACCTGACCTCCCTTTCATCATAAGGTCAGAAGTGGGGATGTTTGCGGGTGACTGCACCATGTTCAGCACCATTCGCGACTCCCCAGATAATGAAGCAGTCCCTGTCCAAATGCAGCAAGACCTGGACAATATCCAGGCTCGGGGCTGACAAGGGGCAAGTTACATTCACGCCACACAAGTGTCAAGTAATGACCATCTCCTACAAGAGAGGATCTAACCATCGCCTCATGACATTCACTGGCATTACCATCGCTGAACCCCCACAATAAACATCCTGGGGGTTACCATTGATCAGAAACTGAACTGGACCCAGCCACATTAACACAAAAAATCCTATGGTGAATGACTCACCTCCTGACCCCTCAAAGCCTGTCCACCATCTACAAGGCACAATCAGGAGTGTGTTGGAACACTCTCCACTTGCCTGGATGAGCGCAGCTCCGACAACACTCAAGAAGCTCAACACCATCCAGGACAAAGCAGCCCCGCTTGATTGCTCCTCCTTCTACAAACATTCACTCCCTCCACCACCGACGGACAGTAGCAGCCGTGTGCACCATCTACAAGATGCACTGCAGGAACTCACCAAGGTTCCTTAGGCAGCACCTTCCAAACCCACGACCACTACAAGGACAAGAGCCGCAGATACCTGGGAATCCCACCACCTGGAGGTTCCCCTCCAAGTCACTGACCACCCTGACTTGGAAATATATCGGCCGTTCCTTCACTGTCGCTGGGGCAACATCCTGGAACTCCCTCCCTAACAGCACTGTGGATGTACCTGCACCTCAGGGGCTGCAGCAGTTCATGAAAACAGCTCACCAGAACCTTCTGAAGAGCAACTAGAGATGGGAATTAAATGCTGGCTTAACCAGCGACGCCCATATCCCAAAAATGAATTTATAAAACCCCTGTAGCGCAGGAATCATTTTTGTAAACCTACGTTGCACTCCCTCCAAGGTCAATATATCCTTCCTAAGATGAAGGTGGTGGTGAGCTGCCCTCTTGAACCGCTGCAGTCCCTGTGGTGTAGGTACAGTAAAAGAATGGTGATATATTTCCAAGTCAGGGTGGTCAGTGACTTGGAGGGGAACCTCCAGGTGGTGGGGTTCCCAGGTATCTGCAGCATTTGTCCTTGTAGTGGTCGTGGGTTTGGAAGGTGCTGCCTAAGGAACCTTGGTGAGTTCCTGCAGCACATCTTGTAGATGGTGCACACGCTGACACTGTTCATCGGTGGTGGAGGGAGTGAATGTTTGTAGAAGGGGGAGGAATCAAGCGGGGCTGCTTTGTCCTGGATGGTATCAAAATTCTTGAATGTTGTTGGAGCTGCACTCACCCAGGCAAGTGGAGAGTATTCCATCAGACTCCGGACTTGTGCCTTGTAGATGGTGGACAGGCTTAAATTAGACACACACAGATCTGGGGCGAGATTCTCCGACCCCCCGCCGGGTCGGAGAATCGCCGGGGGTTGGCGTGAATCTCGCCCCCGCCGGTTGCCGAATTCTCCGGCACCGGATATTCGGCGGGGGCGGGAATCGCGCCGCGCCGGTTGGCGGGCCCCCCCTCCGCGATTCTCCAGCCTGGATGGGCCGAAGTCCCGCTGCTAAAATGCCTGTCCCACCGGCGTAGATGAAACCACCTCTCTTACCGGCGGGACAAGGCGGCGCGGGCGGGCTCCGGGGTCCTGGGGGGGGCGCGGGACGATCTGACCCCGGGGGGTGCCCCCACGGTGGCCTGGCCCGCAATCGGGGCCCACCGATCCGCGGGCGGGCCTGTGCCGTGGGGGCACTCTTTTCTTCCGCCTTCACCACGGTCTCCACCATGGCGGAGGCGGAAGAGACTCCCTCCACTGCGCATGCGCGGGAATGCCGTCAGCGGCCGCTAACGCTCCCGCGCATGCGCCGCCCAGAGATGTCATTTCCGCGCCAGCTGGTGGGGCACCAAAGGCCTTTCGTCCGGCACGGGCCTAGCCCCTTAAGGTTGGGGCTCGGCCCTCCAAGATGCGGAGCATTCCGCACCTTTGGAGCGGCGCGATGCCCGACTGATTTGCGCCGTTTTGGGCGCCAGTCGGCGGACATCGCGCCGTTTCCGGAGAACTTCGCCCCTGGTCTGTGGCCATCACACACACAGATATATAGGGAATAAAAGGAGGTGGTACTTACCGTAACCAATCACTGCGATCACAGCAAAGATGACGAACCAGAACAAGACCCCAGCTGTAAAACGCAGCAGGAGGATGAAGAGTAAACTCACGGCCATGGCAATGACCAATCCACTGCAATTAAAACACGTTCAGCGTCAGGAAAATAGGGCAAACAGTGAAACGCAACTATTTCCTTTGAACTTCTATTTAGATAGCACCTTGCTCAACCTCAGATGTCACATGATGCTCTACAGCCAATGAGGTACGAAAGCAATATAGAAACGGAGGCAGCCAAACTGCACACAGTAATGCAGGAACAGTAATATGATAATAGTCAGAACAGGGAGGTCACGGGCAGCACAGTGGTTAGCACTGTTGCTTCACAGCTCCAGGGTCCCAGGTTCGATTCCCCGCTGGGTCACTGTCTGTGCGGAGTCTGCACGTTCTCCCCGTGTGTGCGTGGGTTTCCTCCGGGTGCTCCGGTTTCCTCCCACAGTCCAAAGATGTGCGGGTTAGGTGGAAGGCCGTGATAAATTGCTCTTAGTGTCCAAAAAAGGTGAGGTGGGTTTACTGGGTGGAGGTGTGGGTTTAAGTGGGGTGCTCTTTCCAAAGGTCAGTGCAAGCTCGATGGGCTGAATGACCTCCTTCTGCATTCTAAATTCTATGATAATGTGTCCATTTAGTGATACTAGTTGGGGGTGAATATTCGTCAGGATGATCTTCCCTGTCCTTCTTTGAAACAGTGGGTTTGTGATTTTTTTTACCCCCACGTGAGAGGGCAAATGGGGCCTTGGTTTAATGTCTCACCTGAGATCTGGTCCCTCAGGGTAGCGCACCCTCTCGAAACCCCACAAGAACAGATTGGGAGCAGGGATGAAGGACTTCCGTGAATGTGGAGAGACTGGGATTATTCTCCTTATAGCGCAGGGGGTTAATAGGAGATTTAATCGAGGTGTTCAAAATCATGAGGGATTTTGATGGCAGTAAATGAGGAGAAAGTGTTTCTAAGTGGCAGAGACGTCACAGATTAAAGCTAATTGACAAATGAGCCAGAGGGGGAGATGAGGATATGTTTGTAACCCAACCAATGTGCCTGGAAGATGGGGGAAGCAGTGCCAATCGTAACTTTTAAAGGAGAATTGGATAAATGTTTAATGGGGAAAGGGCTGTGGGAGAAGGGCAAGGGACTAACTGGATAGCTCTTTCAAAGGGCCAGCACAGACACAATGCGCTGAATGGTCTCATTCTGTACAGTATTGTTCTACAATCACCAAAAGAATGAAGGAGGAGCTGAGGAGATTTTCTTTTTCTGCCGATGTTATTACCTCATGGTGTTGTCTTCTCGGCATTGGTGAAGGAAGCAGTGTCTTTGGCACAGCTTTCGCAAAGGGAAAACTGGAATTCTTGAAGAAGACAACTTTGGAAGTGTCTGGACACGGCGTGGCGGAGATACAGTGATTCTCCACCGGGAGAGGGAAGAGGAAAATGAAGGTTTGCATTTATATAGTGCCTTTCACAACCTCAGGATACCCCCCAAAGTTTTCCTACAGCCAATCGTTGCAACCTCCTCTAGCCCTACAACGCCCCCCCCTTATCCAACCACCTCGGCCAATAAGCTCTCGATTCCTGCTCTAAACCTCTCCCACTCTCCATCGCTCTTTCCCCCTTCCAGACGCTCATTGAAACCGAGATCTCTGATCAAGGTTTCGGCCACCTGGCTGTTCCCTTACTTATGGGGCTCCCTGACACGTTTTGTCTGATTAATGTTTCTGTGAACTACTTTGGGAGGTTTGACTATATTAAAGGTGTTATTTATAAACCCAAGTTGCTGCTATTACACTCGGAGGTGTGGTCTGCTCCGAGATGGAATGATGGAGCTGATAATAATCCCAATGCTCGTATGGAGCAAAACACATTGATCTAAGTGTCCGGGTCCTGAAACTGGAAAGCCAGGGCAATGGTGTCAAAGTCAAACATGGATTGAATAATGTCTGTCGGCCTTAAGTGTGCCAATCTGACCAACACAGTGCTACAAACCTCCCAGTGCTTAATTACTCCCAGCTTCCAGTCAGACTCCTCAAGTGTAAACAGAGAGCTGGCAGATAAATTGGTGTCACCTATCAGTGGTATGTTATTCACAGAGAGCGACACTAAGACAGGGTAAAAGGTCGGAGTGAAATTGTCTTGAAAACTGAGGGACTGTAAATCAATTTAGCCCAGACAGCGCTGACTGTCTTAACAATCCTGAGTCATGTTACTGCCATAAGGTGGCTCCGTAATCAGTACTCACATTAAAATCCAATACCAGGAGTTGGTGTAGTCTTCAAATATCTTCATCCAAATCTCCCTGGCGTCAAGGACATGATTTATTCCTCTGCAATAAATTGAAAGCACATTGTGTCTTGCACTCATTCATTCATAATTATTCACTCTGAACACTGGTTTTAATGAGACAGTTCATTAGAGTGGGATGTGAGGAGACAGTAGGTTAATAATATCTCCACGTTAAAAGCAGGGCATTAGATGAGACTGCAGCAGGTACATGACATCACATTCCACTAAAATACAGCGTTAGCCTTCAGAAGCTGCCTCACTTGACAATTCTATTACAGAAGACTGGATTGGTTTGTACATTTTCTGTCAATGACCCACTGTTTAGAATGGATTTCTTTCTGATGTTCACATAATAAACTAATAAAGAAATAACGTGAACTTATTTAGCACCTTCCGCAACCTCAGGACATCCCACGGCACTTTACAGCCAATAAAATGCTCTTGAAGTGTAGCCAATGTTGTAATGTAGGAAATGCGGCAGCCAATTCACACACAGCAAGATCCCATAAACATCAATCTGAGACTGGGCAGAAAATCTCTTGTTTAGTGGTGTTGGTCGAGCAATAAATATCAGGACACCAGAGAACTACCCTGCCCTTTCTCTTCCTTGCTCCATAATGGGGTCTTTCACACCCACCTGAATGGGCAGACAGTGCCAAGGTTTAATTGAGAGATGGCACCACCCATTAACTGTCATCAGCCAAGAGTCCCCGTAAAGTCATTGGAATTAATTAGCGCTAGAGTAAAGTGTGCAGAGGACACTGAAAGTCTGCAGAGGTTTATGGATAGTTTAAGTGTGTAGGCAAGGATCTGGCAGATGGAGTACAATGTTGGCAAATGTGAGCTCACCCATTTCGGTAGGAATAACAGCAAAATGGATTATTATTTAAATGGTATAAAATTTCAGCGTGCTGCTGTGCAGAGGGACCTGGGTGTCCATGTGCATGAATCGCAAAAAGTTGGTTTGCGGGTGCAGCAGGTAATTAAGAAGGCAAATGGAATTTTGTTCTTCATTGATAGAGGGATGGAGTTTAAAAACAGGGAGGTTATGTTGCAGCTGTATAGGGTGCCAGTGAGGCCACACCTGGAATACTGTGGACAGTTTTGGTCTCCTTACTTGAGAAAGGATGTTCTGGCGCTGGAGGGGGTGTAGAGAAGATTCACTAGGCTGATTCCAGAGTTGAGCGGATTGGCTTATGAGGACAGACTGAGTAAACTGGGGTTATACTCATATGGGTCTATACGGCACAGCAGCACAAGGGGTGGCAGGGTAGCACAGTGGTTAGCACTGTTGCTTCACAGCTCCAGGGTCCCAGGTTCGATTCCCGGCTTGGGTCACTGTCTGTACGGAGTCTGCACGTCCTCCCCGTGTCTGCGTGGGTTTCCTCCGGGTGCTCCGGTTTCCGCCCACAGTCCAAAGATGTGCAGGTTAGGTGGATTGGCCATGATAAATTGCCCTTAGGTTAGGTGGGGTTACTGGGTTACGGGGATAGGGTGGAGGTGTGGACTTAAGGAAAGTGCTCTTTCCAAGAGCCGGTGCAGACGCAATGGGCCGAATTACCTCCTTCTGCACTGTAAATTCTATGAAAAACAAATTTGATGATTCATTTGGAATTTAGAAGATTGAGGGGGTTTCTGATAGAAACATATAAAATTGTGAAGGGAATAATTAAGATAGAGGCAAGGAGGTTGTTTCCAATGGCGGGTGAAACTAGAACCAGGGGGCATAGCCTCAAAATAAGGGGGAGCAGATTTAGGACTGAGCTAAGGAGGAACATCTTCACCCAAAGGCTTGTGAATCTGTGGAATTCCCTGCCCAGTGAAGCAGTTGAGGCTACCTCGTTGAATGTGTTTAAGCAAAGGTAGATAGATTTCTGAACAGTAAAGGGATTAAGGGTTATGGTATTCGGGGGGGAGAGTGGAGCTGAGTCCACAAAGATCAGCCATGATCTCATTGAATGGTGGAGCAGGCTCGAGGGGCCAGATGGCCGACTCCTGCTCCTAGTTCTTATATTCCTAAACTGGCTCGGGAGGGGAAAGGTTCTCATTTCTGATCACTCTCCTGAGAAGGCAGCTGAAGGTTTGTGTGTGCCAATGACTGTGCGCATGTGTGTGTGTTTGTGGGTGGGAGTGAGCGAATACGCATATTGAATGGAAAGATGACAGGGTTGCCCGTGGTCAGGGAGCTTGCTGTCGGCAGATAAGCTGACACATGCAGAGCCAATTGGCTTAAATGGGAGCAGGGATGAGGGATTTCAGTTAATGTGGAGAGACTGGAGAAGCTGGGATTGTTCTCCTTGGAGCAGAGAAGGTTCAGAGGAGATTGAATCAAGGGGTTCAAAATCAGCAAGAGTTTTGATGGAGTAAATGAGGAGAAAGTGTCTCCAGTGACAGGAGGGAGGGTCACCAGAGTGACACAGATTGAAGAGAATCGGGAAAAGAAGCAGAGGGGGAGATGAGGAGAATGTTTTTTACACAGCAAGTTGTTGTGAGGCAGAGGGGGAGATGAGGAGGATGTTTTTTACACAGCGAGTTGTTGTGAGGCAGAGGGGGAGATGAGGAGGATGTTTTTTACACAGCGAGTTGTTGTGAGGCAGAGGGGGAGATGAGGAGGATGTTTTTTACACAGCGAGTTGTTGTGGGGCGGAGGGGGAGATGAGGAGGATGTTTTTTACACAGCGAGTTGTTGTGAGGCAGAGGGGGAGATGAGGAGGATGTTTTTTACACAGCGCGTTGTTGTGAGGCAGAGGGGGAGATGAGGAGGATGTTTTTTACACAGCGAGTTGTTGTGAGGCAGAGGGGGAGATGAGGAGGATGTTTTTTACACAGCGAGTTGTGAGGCAGAGGGGGAGATGAGGAGAATGTTTTTTACACAGCGAGTTGTTGTGAGGCAGAGGGGGAGATGAGGAGGATGTTTTTTACACAGCGAGTTGTTGTGAGGCAGAGGGGGAGATGAGGAGGATGTTTTTTACACAGCGAGTTGTTGTGAGGCAGAGGGGGAGATGAGGAGGATGTTTTTTACACAGCGAGTTGTTGTGGGGCGGAGGGGGAGATGAGGAGGATGTTTTTTACACAGCGAGTTGTTGTGAGGCAGAGGGGGAGATGAGGAGGATGTTTTTTACACAGCGAGTTGTTGTGGGGCGGAGGGGGAGATGAGGAGGATGTTTTTTTACACAGCGAGTTGTTGTGAGGCTGAGGGGGAGATGAGGAGGATGTTTTTTACACAGCGAGTTGTTGTGAGGCAGAGGGGGAGAGGAGGAGAATGTTTTTTACACAGCGAGTTGTTGTGAGGCAGAGGGGGAGATGAGGAGGATGTTTTTTACACAGCGAGTTGTTGTGAGGCAGAGGGGGAGACGAGGAGGATGTTTTTTACACAGCGAGTTGTTGTGAGGCAGAGGGGGAGATGAGGAGGATGTTTTTTACACAGCGAGTTGTTGTGAGGCAGAGGGGGAGATGAGGAGGATGTTTTTTACACAGCGAGTTGTTGTGAGGCAGAGGGGGAGATGAGGAGGATGTTTTTTACACAGCGAGTTGTGAGGCAGAGGGGGAGATGAGGAGGATGTTTTTTACACAGCGAGTTGTGAGGCAGAGGGGGAGATGAGGAGGATGTTTTTTTACACAGCGAGTTGTTGTGAGGCAGAGGGGGAGATGAGGAGGATGTTTTTTACACAGCGAGTTGTTGTGAGGCAGAGGGGGAGATGAGGAGGATGTTTTTTACACAGCGAGTTGTTGTGAGGCAGAGGGGGAGATGAGGAGAATGTTTTTTACACAGCGAGTTGTTGTGAGGCAGAGGGGGAGACGAGGAGGATGTTTTTTACACAGCGAGTTGTTGTGAGACAGAGGGGGAGATGAGTAGGATGTTTTTTACACAGCGAGTTGTTGTGAGGCAGAGGGGGAGATGAGGAGGATGTTTTTTACACAGCGAGTTGTTGTGAGGCAGAGGGGGAGATGAGGAGGATGTTTTTTACACAGCGAGTTGTTGTGAGGCAGAGGGGAAGATGAGGAGAATGTTTTTTACACAGCGAGTTGTTGTGAGGCAGAGGGGGAGATGAGGAGGATGTTTTTTACACAGCGAGTTGTTGTGAGGCAGAGGGGGAGATGAGGAGGATGTTTTTTACCCAGCGAGTTGTTGTGGTCTGGAAGGTGCTGCCTGAAAGGGCGCTGGAAGCAGATTCAACAATAACTTTCAAAAGGGAGTTGGTGATAAGTTGGAGGGGAAGGTTTGTCGGGCTCTGGGGAATGAACAGGATAGTAAGATTAATTGGAGAGCTCTTTAAAAGGGCCAGCAGATGGTGTGAATGGCCTCCGTTTGCAAGATAAGATTCTGTGAAAGAGGCTTACTGAAGCAAAGTGTTTATGCATTCCCCTCTGCCTGCCTGTAAAAGCCTTCGGGGAGTCAAAAAAAGTTGATCAAAGAAAATCTAGTTGGGACTTCTGGTGACGGCGGGCGGGAGGCGGCCGCACAATGGGGGACTCCCGTTCGGGAACGGCATTTTCGGGGCTTTAAACCCGGTCCCAGGGCCCACGGAGGCAGCAAAAGCAGGGAGAAGGCACAGAGGCGGCATAGTGAAGAAAAATATCGAGGGTGAGCAAAAGAACGTCCGCAAGGAAAACAGCTGAAGGTCCGTCGGGGAGTGGAAAGGTCACCGCGGGGTCACCAAGGAAAATGGAGGCTGGAGCACCAGGGGAGGCCGCATTGCTTACGGCTGAAGAAATAACTAAGGTGATGGCTGCGGAATTCGAAAGGCAGTTTACAAAATACATGGAGACGGTGAGGAAGGAGATGAGGGAGGTTTTGAGTGTGCTGGTGGAGGAGGCGGTTTCCCCGGTGAGGACGGAGGTGGCGAGCGCAGTGGCGGAGGTGCAAGAGCAAGGGGAGGCGCTGAAGGAAGTGGAGGAGACATTATTGCAGCACGGTGATCAACTTGCCTCGATGGGGAAAGAGATGCGGAAGGTGATGGATACTAACAAGGGTCTGCGAGGAAAAATGGAAGACCTGGAAAACAGATCCAGGCGACAGAATTTGAGGGTCGTGGGGCTGCCCGAAGGAGTTGAAGGACCGAAGCCGACTGAGTATTTTGCCGCGATGCTGGCAAAACTACTGGGGGAGGGGGAGGACCCCTCCCGATATGAACTGGATCGGGCTCATTGGTCGTGGCGGCCTGTACCAAAGGCGAGTGAGCCGCCAAGGACAGTGACTCTGTGCTTCCGTAGGTACAGGGTGAAGGAGAAGGTCCTGAGCTGGGCCAAGCAGAAGCGGGTGGTGCAGTGGGCTGGAGCTGGTGTACCTGTATACCAGGACTTTACGGTGGAGCTGGCAAGGAGGCGGGCTGCCTTCAACCGGGTGAAGAGGGCACTGTACATTAGCAAGGTGCGGTGCGGCATTGTATATCCAGCGAAGCTGAGGGTGGCTTACAAGCTCAGGGACTTTTATTTTGGAACGGCGGAAGCAGCGGACGAGTTTGCGAAGGCAGAAGGACTGTGGCAGAACTGACAAATTGAGGAATGGCCATGTGCCAATGTAACCTCATGACTGTATTTTCTTCTTTTTTGTTTCACTCTGTGCGGGTGTATGGGCTAAAGGAGCCAATGTTGTATATATTTGGACAAGGGAAGTGATGGGACTTTCACTCGAAATGAGGGCTCTTTGGGGTGTAGGTGGATATGCAGGGTTTGTGTGCTAAAAGGGGATTTCTGGGCTTTCCTAGGGCCAGGCAAGGGGGAAAGGGACCCGGGCGGGGGCCTCCACGCTGGCCGGTTTAAGCCGGCCAGTGAACGGGAGTGAGGTGGGGGGAGGGGCTGCGGCCATCGGAGCCTGGCAGAACAGGGTCCGAGTGGTCTAGCCGGGGTGGAAAGTTGGGGGGAAGGAACCGAGGTTGGGAGGAGGAGTTTTAACAAGAGGCAGTGGACGGGAGGAGTTGGAGACTGGGGGTGGGTACAACTCTTGGGTATCATGTACGGTACTCTTTCAGAGGCTGGATGGCATTGAGTGTAGGGGCGGGGAGGGGGAGTGGACTCTATAGGTCAATGGTGACCATGGGCGGTCCCGGACTCATCCTTCTTTTTCTCCTTTGTTTTTTTGTTGCCACCGTGGGAGGGTTTGGTTTATTGGATGCACATATTGACAGGTGGGCCGTTGTTTGGGGTGGTGGGAGGATGGGATCGTTGGTATTGTTAAGGGGATTGATTTTGTATTTGTTACCGTTTACTGTTTGTGGGTGGGGTGTATGTTTTGAAGGAAAATGTGAAAATGGAGAATAAAAACATTTTTAAAAAAAGAAAAGAAAATCTAGTTGAGAGATCACCATTCATGGATCGTGAAGCTCGGAACATTAACGTGGAACAATGTGTTTGTGGCTGAATTATTATTAGTGAATATATCGGCGTAACTCCTCACATATTGGTGTTATATTGGCAGAAGTTACATGAGAACCTAGAGGGTTTGAAGACAAGTTGGGATGGATTGAGTGTCTGAAATCCGTAAACCGATTTGCCACAGAAATCTCAATGGTCTGTAAAATCAGTCGAGGCTCCAGGTGAACTCAACATTGCGACCCAGTTTGAGAACTGCTGTGAAGAATTTGTTAAGAAGGTCGGGCAGCGTTTTCTCTCAAGCCATAAACACAAATTTCGGCCTGAAGTTTCCTCAGAACTGCTTTCACTTATGTGTTGCCAATCGTCCAGGATCTCCCTTGTGTCCCACAAATGTCATTCAGACTCGAAACATTAGCTCTCTTCTCTCTCCACAGATGCTGTCAGACATGTTGAGAATTTCCAGCATTTTCTGTTTTTGGTTCAGATTCCAGCATCTGCAGTAATTTGCTTTTATTATTGCCATAATAATGCCATGGCTACCAGAGCAGGTCAAAGGCTAGGAATCCTGCAGCGATTAACTCACTGCCTGACCCCCGAAGCCTGTCCACCATCTACAAGGCTCAAGTCAGGAGTGTAATGGAAAACTCTCCACTTGTCTGGATGAGTGCAGCTCCAACAGCACTCAAGAAGCTCGACACCATCCAGGACAAAGCAGCCCCGCTTGATTGCTCCCCCTTACACAAACATTCAAACCCTCCCCCCTGCCGTGTGTGCCATCTACAAGCTGCACTGCAGGAACTCACCCGAGGCTCCTTAGGCAGCACCTTCCAAACCCACGACCCCTCCTGCATAGAAGGACAAGGGCAGCAAATGCCTGGGAACCCCGCCACCTGGAGGTTCCCCTCACCATCCTGACTTGGAAATATATCGGCCGTTCCTTCACTGTCGTGGGTCAAAATCTCAAAGCCCCCTGCGTAACAGCACTGTGGGTGTACCTACACCATAGGGACGGCAGCGGTTCACGAAGGCTGCTCACCACAACCTTCTCAAGGGCAACTCGGGATGGGCAATATATGCTGGCCTGGGCAACGATGTACATCCTGTGAGTTAATTTTTAAAAGTAACAAAGTGTCTTTGCCCATGGGATGTGGGCTTCGCTGGGTCGGCATTTATTGCCCATCCCTGAGGGCATGGAAGAGTCAACCACATCGCTGTGGGTCTGGAGTCACGTGTAGGCCAGACCGGGTAAGGACGGCAGATTTCCTTCCCTAAAGGACGTTAGTGAACCAGATGCGTTTTTATGATAATCATTAGACTTTGAATTCCATAGGATATGGGGGGAAGGCGGGATCAGGGTATTGAACTTGATGATCAGCCATGATTGTAATGAATGGCGGAGCAGGCTTGAAGGGCCGAATGGCCTCCTGCTGCTTCTATTCTCTATGCTTCTCTGTTGCAGATATCAACCTCAGCTTCAACATGCTTTTGAAATGGCCGAAGGACATCTCATTCTTGAGGATGGCCCCTCACTCCCCTCCCTATTCCCGCCCACATCTCGACAACACTCCCCCAGCAATGCTCTGGAATGTACCCCTACACCTTGCGCTATCGTCGCAAATTCCCCATTCAAAGGAAGAAAGCCTATTGCCCATCGTGACTTCAGGACACTTTGCAGCCAGTGAAGCACTTTGCAGGGTGTAGTCACTGTTGTAACGTTGGAAATGCGCCAGCCCATGTGTGCACATCAAGCTCCCACAAACTGCAACGTGATGAATGACCACAGGACCTGGTCAGGGGCTTGGCCTGCACCAGGGCCACAACTGCGGCAGGATTCCCTCGTGACTGCAGCCACTCCAACCTGCCAGCAGCTCCTTGTCTCTCGAAAGATCAAACTGAACCCTGGGCAATAGTCACGACACAGAACCCGTCAACAAAATCCACTTTTGATGCAGCGAGAAATGTGTTGTGTGAGCTCAGAGCCAAGTGAACAAACAGCTTCCTGTAGTTTAGTGGTTAAGCGTCCAATATTAACTTCTTCATTGGGAAGCATTGAAAGAGTCAGTAAGCCAAGTGTTAGCTGGAGCAGTCACACACAAACAGCATTCGCCCTGTGGTCATTTAAACAGAGCAGAGTTCATTTCTTAAGCTGGAACTAGCACCCACTATTTCCATCGAATTACACAGGATTTACACAACAGAAACTGGCCTTGTGGCCCAGCACGAGTCTCCTCCCACCCTTCCTCACCCCATTCTATCAGCCTCTTCTGCTATTCCACTCGAGAGGATTGCTGACCAAATAGACATGTTGTCAAAGCTTTTCATCTTACACTCATCAGGACATATGCAAAACATTGCAAGGGAAATCAGCAAACATATGGGGCGGGATTCACCGACCCCCGCCGGGCCAGAGAATCGGCGGGGGGGGGGGGGGGGGCGTGAATCCCGCCCCCGCCAGCTGCCGAATTCTCCGGCACCGAGGTTTTGGCGGGGACGGGAATCGCGGCGCGCCGGTCGGCGGCCGCTGGCAGCGCCCCCCCCCCCCCCCCAGCGATTCTCCAGCCCGCGATGGGTCGAGCGGCCGCCCATTTTAGGCCGGTCCCGCCGGCGTAAATTAGATCTGGTACTTACCGGCGGGACCTGGCTCTGCGGACGGCCTCTGGCGTCCTCGGGGGGAATCTGGACCCGGGGGGTGCCCCCACGGTGGCGTGGCCCACAATCGGGGGCCCACCGATCCGCGGGTAGGCTTGTGCCGTGGGGGCACTCTTTCCCTCCACACCGGCTGCTGTGGACCTCCGCCATGACCGGTGCGGAGACGAACCCCCCTGCGCATGCGTTGGGATGATGCCAGCACACGCTGGCGCTCCCGCGCATGCGCCAACTCGCGCCGGCCAGCGGAGGTCCTTCCGCACCGCTTGGCGCAGCGCCAACCTCTGTGGGAGCGAGTCCCACATTCTCCCCACTCCCTGTGGGAGTGAGTCCCACCTTCTCCCCACTCCCTGTGGGAGCGAGTCCCACATTCTCCCCACTCCCTGTGGGAGCGAGTTCCACATTCTCCCCACTCCCTGTGGGAGCGAGTTCCACATTCTCCCCACTCCCTGTGGGAGCGAGTTCCACATTCTCCCCACTCCCTGTGGGAGCGAGTTCCACATTCCCCCCACTCCCTGTGGGAGCGAGTCCCACATTCTCCCCACTCCCTGTGGGAGCGAGTCCCACATTCTCCCCTCTCCCTGTGGGAGCGAGTCCCACATTCTCCCCACTCCCTGTGGGAGCGAGTCCCACATTCTCCCCACTCCCTGTGGGAGCGAGTCCCACATTCTCCCCACTCCCTGTGGGAGCGAGTCCCACATTCTCCCCACTCCCTGTGGGAGCGTGTCCCACATTCTCCCCACTCCCTGTGGGAGCGAGTCCCACATTCTCCCTAATCCCTGTGGGAGCGAGTCCCACATTCTCCCCACTCCCTGTGGGAGCGAGTCCCACATTCTCCCCACTCCCTGTGGGAGCGAGTCCCACATTCTCCCCACTCCCTGTGGGAGCGAGTCCCACATTCTCCCCACTCCCTGTGGGAGCGAGTCCCACATTCTCCCCATTCCCTGTGGGAGCGAGTCCCACATTCTCCCCACTCCCTGTGGGAGCGAGTCCCACATTCTCCCCACTCTCTGGGTAAAGAAGTTTCTCCCGAATTCCTGATTTCATTTATTAGTGACCACTTGATATTTATGGCTCCTAGTTTCAGTCTTCAACTCAAAAGTGGAAACATCTTTTCGATGTTCAACCCTATCAAACCCCTTCTTCATTTTAAAGGTCTCTATCATGTTGCTCCCCCCCCCCCCCCCCTTCCAGTGAAAAGAGAGTCAAAGCTCTAGATACTCTAATTACACTGTTATAACCTGCCTGCTTACCACTGGCTGGGGGCTAATGGCAATCCCTCAATCCTCTGGGAGTATGAGCTTCCCCAATGAGGGGGCGGAGAAATCATTAGCAGATTCCCTGCATAAATAGAGCCGGCTAGTTTGGAACCAGCTAGAGAGGAGTGAGCAGCAAGCAAAGTTGTTGCTGCTGATATATGTTATTGTAAAGAAATGTTATTTCTTTCTATCCTTCAACTGGTGCTGGATTCTTCGTGGCCCTCACAAAATACACAATCGCACGTTCTTCTGCTTCCTGAAAACAATCCAGCTCATCTTTCCATTGCGACCACTTTGAGAGTCCGACTCTCAAACTCTCAGTCCCTCTCCCTCCTGAACAAACTTGCGACTATATTGGAGGTGCTGTCAGCAGGAACAGCAGGCACTGAAGCCATTAAACTTGGCCTAGAGTCTCAATGAATTAAAGATTAAACTCCCAGAGACTGCTGTCAGCTGCTCCCCAGGGGAAAACATCACAGGGACATGTAAAACAATCTGTTCCTTTAAAGATTTTCTTTCCACACTTCTGTCTGGTATTCACACAAATCCTGAACAGGAAATAAAGTTGTGACGAGAAATCATTGGCCTGAAACCTTCAGTCAGAATTTCTGATCTGCAGATGGTTATACGCTGTCAGCACATTGTCCCTGCATCTCCAACCCTCTCAAACTTGGATTTAGATCGGAGACTTTGGATAGTTCGGACTTAACTCAGTAGAATAATTACCCAGGAAAAGCTAGAAGGATTTAAACCTATTCTAACTCCTGGGTAACTATACTGCGAACTGTCCGACTCCCCACTGGACCCCCCAGACTCTCCCACCATCCACCCACACCCGCCAACCACCTGACTACCCCCCCCCCAACGAGACAATCCATTGGCCCAACAAGCCCCCAAACAAACAAGGCCCAACCCCCAACTACTACCCACCCGTTAGCCTGACTACCTCGACCCAGAAGAGACCCTCTGATACCCAACTGCCTCACACTTGGCTACCACCCTGACCCCTCGATTACCTCCCCTACTTGACTATCTGTGACCTCCAAATAGCCCTGTCACCTAGACTCCCCAACTGCTACCAGGGCAGGTCAAAGGCTAGGAATCCTACAGCGGGTAACTCACCTCCTGACTCCCCAAAGCCTGTCCACCATCTACAAGGCACAAGTCAGGAGTGTGATGGAACACTCTCCACTTGCCTGGGTGAGCGCAGCTCCAACAACACTAATGATGCTCAACACCATCCAGGACAAAGCAGCCCCGCTTGATTGCTCCCCCTTCCACAAACATTCAAACCCTCCACCAACGACGGACAGTGGCAGCCGTGTGTACCATCTACACGATGCACTGCAGTAACTCACCAAGGTTCCTTAGACAGCACCTTCCAAACCCACGAACACCACCATCTAGAAGGACAAGAGCAGCAGATACCTGGGAACCCCACCACCTGGAGGTTCCCCTCCAAGTCACTCACCACCCTGACTGGGAAATATATCGGCCGCTCCTTCACTGTCGCTGGGGTAACATCCTGGAACTCCCTCCCTAACAGCACTGTGGGTGTACCTACACCTCAGGGACTGCAGCGGTTCAAGAAGGCATCGCACCCCCACCTTCTGAAGGGCAACTAGGGATGGGCAATAAATGCTGGCCCGACCAGCGACACCCACATCCCGTAAATGAATTTAAAAAAAAGAATCACCCCACCCTAACTAATCCCCCCAAGCCCCTGACTACCCCCAGCCAGCTACCCCGAGTATCCACCTGACCCAACTACCCGCCCAATCTTCTCAACCCCTCGCCCACCTGCCGCCCTATTCCCAAAACCACCCACCCGCCATGCTCACCTCTCACCCAATTCTCTCTGCAGCATCTCACAGTGACTCTGGGACCTTTAACCCTATCGGAATGTGGTAGCTGGTGCTGTAAAAAGGGGGTGTGGAGCTTGGCTTCCCCTGACATTCCTGCCTTCTGAGGAAGGACTGTGAGAAGTGGGACTCTCTGAATTTCTGAGTAGGCTCAGGTCAGCAATCCGGGTGGGAAATGCGGCGTTCCAGGGCGAAGCAGGTACACTGGAGGGAAATGCGGAGTTCCAGGGCAAGGCAGGTACACAGGAGGGAAATGCAGAGTTCCAGGGAAAGGCAGGTACACAGGAGGGAAATGCAGAGTTCTAGGGAAAGGCAGGTACACAAGAGGGAAATGCGGAGTTCCAGGGCAAGGCAGGTACACAGGAGGGAAAGGCAGAGTTCCAGGGCAAGGCAGGTACACTGGAGGGAAATGCGGAGTTCCAGGGCAAGGCAGGTACACAGGAGGGAAATGCAGAGTTCCAGGGCAAGGCAGGTACACAGGAGGGAAATGCGGCGTTCCAGGGCAAGGCAGGTACACAGGAGGGAAATGCGGAGTTCCAGGGCAAGGCAGGTACACTGGAGGGAAATGCGGAGTTCCAGGGCAAGGCAGGTACACAGGAGGGAAATGCAGAGTTCCAGGGCAAGGCAGGTACACAGGAGGGAAATGCAGAGTTCCAGGGCAAGGCAGGTACACAGGAGGGAAATGCGGCGTTCCAGGGCAAGGCAGGTGCACAGGGGGGGGAATGCGGAGTTCCAGGGCAAGGCAGGTGCACAGGAGGGAAATGCAGAGTTCCAGGGCAAGGCAGGTACACAGGAGGGAAATGCGGAGTTCCAGGGCAAGGCAGGTACACAGGAGGGAAATGCGGAGTTCCAGGGCAAGGCAGTTACACTGGAGGGAAATGCGGAGTTCCAGGGCAAGGCACGTACACAGGAGGGAAATGCAGAGTTCCAGGGCAAGGTAGGTACACAGGAGGGAAATGCGGCGTTCCAGGGCAAGGCAGGTGCTGAGGAGGGAAATGCGGAGTTCCAGGGTAAGGCAGGTGCACAGGAGGGAAATGCGGCGTTCCAGGGTAAGGCAGGTGCACAGGAGGGAAATGCAGAGTTCCAGGGCAAGGCAGGTACACAGGAGGGAAATGCAGAGTTCCAGGGCAAGGCAGGTACACAGGAGGGAAATGCAGAGTTCCAGGGCAAGGCAGGTACACAGGAGGGAAATGCAGAGTTCCAGGGCAAGGCAGGTACACTGGAGGGAAATGCGGCGTTCCAGGGTAAGGCAGGTGCACAGGAGGGAAATGCAGAGTTCCAGGGCAAGGCAGGTACACAGGAGGGAAATACGGAGTTCCAGGACAAGGCAGGAGAGGGGTAGCTACCTGATGCTGTTTACCACTCCTCAGAAGGTTCAGCCCAATGATTCTGTTTATCTCCACACTTGCTCCTGACCGCGCAGGTTTTGCTGCATTGTTTGTTCCTACTTCAGGACAATGAAGGCTGTTTGCCCGATAATGTCACAAATTGACATATGGGCAGCACAGTAGCACATTGGTTAGCACTGTGGCTTCACAGCTCCAGGGTCCCAGGTTCGATTCCCGGCTTGGGTCACTGTCTGTGCGGAGTCTGCACGTTCTCCCCGTGTCTGCGTGGGTTTCCTCCGGGTGCTCCGGTTTCCTCCCGCAAGTCCCGAGAGACGTGCTGTTAGGTAATTTGGACATTCCGAATTCTCCCTCAGTGTACCTGAACAGGTGCCGGAATGTGGCAACTAGGGGCTTTCACAGTAACTTCATTGCAGTGTTAATCTAAACCTACTTGTGACAATAAAGATTATTATAAAACAGCCAATCTGATAACGAGGAGGCTGTTGGCTTTCTGATTGGCTGTGGGAATATGGCCACTGCCAGGATGTACCTGTTGGGTGACCAGCGGCCGGATTGTGGGGGTGGGGCAGTGGGAGGAGTGGTGGTCATGTGATGAAACCTCCAGGAATAGGCCCTAGCAAACCTCTGCAGTTTGGGTTCCGCCAGGGTCACTCAGCTCCTGACCTCATTACAGCCTTGGTTCAAACATGGACAAAAGAGCTGAATGCCAGAGGTGAGGTGAGAGTGACTGCCCTCGACATCCAGGCAGCATTTGACCGAGTGTGGCATCAAGGAGCCCGAGCTAAACTGGGTCAATGGGAATCAGGGGGAAAACTCTCCGCTGGTTGGAGCCATACCCGGCACAAAGGAAGATGGTTGTGGTGGTTGGAGGTCAATCATCTCAGCTCCAGGACATCACTGCAGGAGTTCCTCAGGGTCGTGTCCTCGGCCCAACCATCTTCAGCTGCTCATCAATGACCTGCCTTCCATCAAGAGGTCAGAAGTGGGGATGTTTGCGGGTGACTGCACCATGTTCAGCATCATTCATGACTCCTCAGATAATGAAGCAGTCCCTGTCCAAATGCAGCAAGACCTGGACAATATCCACCACGGAAGTGCCAGGCAATGACTATCTCCTACCAGACAGGATCTAACCATCGCCTCTTGACATTCAATGGCATTGCCATCGCTGAATTCCCCACAATCAGCATCCTGGGGGTTACCATTGATCCGAAACTGAACTGGACTAGCCATATTAATATTGATGCTACTAGGACAAGTCAAGGGCTCGGCATCCTACAGCGGGTAACTCACCTCCTGATCCCCCCAAAGCCTGGTCACCATCTACAAGGCACAAGTCAGGAGTGTGATGGAACACTCTCCACTTGCCTGGGTGAGCGCAGCTCCAACAACACTAATGATGCTCAACACCATCCAGGACAAAGCAGCCCCGCTTGATTGCTCCCCCTTCCACAAACATTCAAACCCTCCACCAACGACGGACAGTGGCAGCCGTGTGTACCATCTACAAGATGCACTGCAGTAACTCACCAAGGTTCCTTAGACAGCACCTTCCAAACCCACGACCACTGCCATCTAGAAGGACAAGAGCAGCAGATACCTGGGAACCCCACCACCTAGAGGTTCCCCTCCGAATCACTCACCACCCTGACTTGGAAATATATCGGCCGCTCCTTCACTGTCGCTGGGGTAACATCCTGGAACTCCCTCCCTAACAGCACTGTGGATGTACCTACACCTCAGGGACTGCAGCGGTTCAAGAAGGCATCGCACCCCCACCTTCTGAAGGGCAACTAGGGATGGGCAATAAATGCTGGCCCGACCAGCAACACCCACATCCCGTAAATGAATTTTAAAAAAAGAATCACCCCACCCTAACTAATCCCCCCAAGCCCCTGACTACCCCCAGCCAGCTACCCCGAGTATCCACCTGACCCAACTACCCGCTCAATCTTCTCAACCCCTCGCCCACCTGCCGCCCTATTCCCAAAACCACCCACCCGCCATGCTCACCTCTCACCCAATTCTCTCTGCAGCATCTCACAGTGACTCTGGGACCTATAACCCTATCGGAATGTGGTAGCTGGTGCTGTAAAAAGGGGGTGTGGAGCTTGGCTTCCCCTGACATTCCTGCCTTCTGAGGAAGGACTGTGAGAAGTGGGACTCTCTGAATTTCTGAGTAGGCTCAGGTCAGCGGTCCGGGTGGGAAATGCGGCGTTCCAGGGCGAAGCAGGTACACTGGAGGGAAATGCGGAGTTCCAGGGCAAGGCAGGTACACAGGAGGGAAATGCAGAGTTCCAGGGAAAGGCAGGTACACAGGAGGGAAATGCAGAGTTCTAGGGAAAGGCAGGTACACTGGAGGGAAATGCGGAGTTCCAGGGCAAGGCAGGTACACAAGAGGGAAATGCGGAGTTCCAGGGCAAGGCAGGTACACAGGAGGGAAAGGCAGAGTTCCAGGGCAAGGCAGGTACACAGGAGGGAAATACGGAGTTCCAGGGCAAGGCAGGTACACAGGAGGGAAAGGCAGAGTTCCAGGGCAAGGCAGGTACACTGGAGGGAAATGCGGAGTTCCAGGGCAAGGCAGGTACACAGGAGGGAAATGCAGAGTTCCAGGGCAAGGCAGGTACACAGGAGGGAAATGCGGCGTTCCAGGGCAAGGCAGGTGCACAGGAGGGAAATGCGGAGTTCCAGGGCAAGGCAGGTACACTGGAGGGAAATGCGGAGTTCCAGGGCAAGGCAGGTACACTGGAGGGAAATGCGGAGTTCCAGGGCAAGGCAGGTACACAGGAGGGAAATGCAGAGTTCCAGGGCAAGGCAGATACACAGGAGGGAAATGCAGAGTTCCAGGGCAAGGCAGGTACACAGGAGGGAAATGCGGCGTTCCAGGGCAAGGCAGGTGCACAGGGGGGGGAATGCGGAGTTCCAGGGCAAGGCAGGTGCACAGGAGGGAAATGCAGAGTTCCAGGGCAAGGCAGGTACACAGGAGGGAAATGCGGAGTTCCAGGGCAAGGCAGGTACACAGGAGGGAAATGCGAAGTTCCAGGGCAAGGCAGTTACACTGGAGGGAAATGCGGAGTTCCAGGGCAAGGCAGGTACACAGGAGGGAAATGCAGAGTTCCAGGGCAAGGTAGGTACACAGGAGGGAAATGCGGCGTTCCAGGGCAAGGCAGGTGCTGAGGAGGGAAATGCGGAGTTCCAGGGTAAGGCAGGTGCACAGGAGGGAAATGCAGAGTTCCAGGGCAAGGCAGGTACACTGGAGGGAAATGCAGAGTTCCAGGGCAAGGCAGGTACACAGGAGGGAAATGCAGAGTTCCAGGGCAAGGCAGGTGCACAGGAGGGAAATGCAGAGTTCCAGGGCAAGGCAGGTACACTGGAGGGAAATGCGGCGTTCCAGGGTAAGGCAGGTGCACAGGAGGGAAATGCAGAGTTCCAGGGCAAGGCAGGTACACAGGAGGGAAATGCAGAGTTCCAGGGCAAGGCAGGTACACAGGAGGGAAATGCAGAGTTCCAGGGCAAGGCAGGTACACAGGAGGGAAATGCGGCGTTCCAGGGCAAGGCAGGTGCACAGGAGGGAAATGCGGAGTTCCAGGGCAAGGCAGGTACACAGGAGGGAAATGCGGCGTTCCAGGGCAAGGCAGGTACATAGGAGGGAAATGCGGAGTTCCAGGGCAAGGCAGGTCCACAGGAGGGAAATGCGGAGTTCCAGGGCAAGGCAGGTACACTGGAGGGAAATGCAGAGTTCCAGGGCAAGGCAGGTGCACTGGAGGGAAATGCGGAGTTCCAGGGCAAGGCAGGTACACAGGAGGGAAATGCGGCGTTCCAGGGCAAGGCAGGTGCACAGGAGGGAAATGCGGAGTTCCAGGACAAGGCAGGTACACAGGAGGGAAATGCGGAGTTCCAGGGCAAGGCAGGTACACAGGAGGGAAATGCGGAGTTCCAGGACAAGGCAGGAGAGGGGTAGCTACCTGATGCTGTTTACCACTCCTCAGAAGGTTCAGCCCAATGATTCTGTTTATCTCCACACTTGCTCCTGACCGCTCAGGTTTTGCTGCATTGTTTGTTCCTACTTCAGGACAATGAAGGCTGTTTGCCCGATAATGTCAAAAATTGACATATGGGCAGCACAGTCGCACATTGCTTAGCACTGTGGCTTCACAGTCCAGGGTCCCAGGTTCGATTCCCGACTTGGGTCACTGTCTGTGCGGAGTCTGCACGTTCTCCCCGTGTCTGCGTGGGTTTCCTCTGGGTGCTCCGGTTTCCGCCCACAAGTCCCGAAAGACGTGCTGTTAGGTAATTTGGACATTCCAAATTCTCCCTCAGTGTACCTGAACAGGCGCCGGAATGTGGCAACTAGGGGCTTTCACAGTAACTTCATTGCAGTGTTAATCTAAACCTACTTGTGACAATAAAGATTATTATAAAACAGCCAATCTGATAACGAGGAGGCTGTTGGCTTTCTGATTGGTTGTGGGAATATGGCCACTGCCAGGATGTACCTGTTGGGTGACCAGCGGCCGGATTGTGGGGGTGGGGCAGTGGGAGGAGTGGTGGTCATGTGATGAAACCTCCAGGAATAGGCCCTAGCAAACCTCTGCAGTTTGGGTTCCGCCAGGGTCACTCAGCTCCTGACCTCATTCCAGCCTTGGTTCAAACATGGACAAAAGAGCTGAATGCCAGAGGTGAGGTGAGAGTGACTGTCCTTGATATCAAGGCAGCGTTTGACCGAGTGCGGCATCAAGGAGCCCGATCTAAACTGGGTCAATGGGAATCAGGGGGGAAACTCTCCGCTGGTTGGAGCCATATCCGGCACAAAGGAAGATGGTTGTGGTGGTTGGAGGTCAATCATCTCAGCTCCAGGACATCACTGCAGGAGTTCCTCAGGGTCGTGTCCTCGGCCCAACCATCTTCAGCTGCTCATCAATGACCTGCCTTCCATCAAGAGGTCAGAAGTGGGGATGTTTGCGGGTGACTGCACCATGTTCAGCATCATTCATGACTCCTCAGATAATGAAGCAGTCCCTGTCCAAATGCCGCAAGACCTGGACAATATCCACCACGGAAGTGCCAGGCAATGACTATCTCCTACAAGACAGGATCTAACCATCGCCTCTTGACATTCAATGGCATTGCCATCGCTGAATTCCCCACAATCAACATCCTGGGGGTTACCATTGATCCGAAACTGAACTGGACTAGCCATATTAATATTGATGCTACTAGGACAAGTCAAGGGCTCGGCATCCTACAGCGAATAACTCACCTCCTGACCCCCCCAAAGCCTGGTCACCATCTACAAGGCACAAGGCAGGAGTGTGATGGAACACTCTCCACTTGCCTGGGTGAGTGCAGCTCCAACAACACTCAAGAAGCTCAACACCATCCAGGACAAAGCAGCCCCGCTTGATTGCTCCCCTTCCACAGATATTCACTTCCTCCACCACCGAGGAACAGTGGCAGCCGTGTGTACCATCTACAAGATGCACTGCAGTAACTCACGAAGGTTCCGTAGGCAGCACCTTCCAAACCCACGACCACTACCATCTAGAAGGACAAGAGCAGCAGATACCTGGGAACCCCACCACCTGGAGGTTCCCCTCCGAATCACTCACCACCCTGACTTGGAAATATATCACCGTTCCTTCACTGTCGCTGGGGCAGCTTTGACAAAGAGTCATCAGACTCGAAACGCTCGCTCTTTTCTCTCCCTACAGATGCTGCCAGACCTGCTGAGATTTTCCAGCATTTTCTCTTTCGTTTCAGATTCCAGCAACCGCAATAATTAGCTTTTATCCTGGAACTCCCTCCCTAACAGCATAGTGGGTGTACCTACACCTCAAGGACTGCAGCAGTTCAAGAAGGCACTATCTTCGGAAGAGCAACTAAGGATGTGCAATAAATGCACAGCAACGCCCACATCCCATAAATGAATTAAAATAAATGTTTAAATCTTTATTTAATTCCCTTTTGAAAGGTATCATTGAATCTTTCAGGCAGCACCTTCCAGATCACAACAACTCGCTGTGTAAAAAACATCCTCCTCATCTCCCCCTCTGCCTCACAACAACTCGCTGTGTAAAAAACATCCTCCTCATCTCCCCCTCTGCCTCACAACAACTCGCTGTGTAAAAAACATCCTCCTCATCTCCCCCTCTGCCTCACAACAACTCGCTGTGTAAAAAAACATCCTCCTCATCTCCCCCTCTGCCTCACAACAACTCGCTGTGTAAAAAACATCCTCCTCATCTCCCCTTCTGCTTCTTTTCCCGATTCTCTTCAATCCGTGTCCCTCTGGTTACCCTCCCTCCTGTCCCTCGAAACACTTTCTCCTCATTTACTCCATCAAAACTCTTGCTGACTTTGAACCCCTCGATTCAACCTCCTCTGAACCTTCTCTGCTCCAAGGAGAACAATCCCAGCTTCTCCAGTCTCTCCACATTAACTGAAATCCCACATCCCTGCTCCCATTCCGGTAAATCTCCTCCGCACCCTCTCCCAGGCCTCGACATCCTCCCTAAAGTGTGGAGCCCAGAATTGGACTCAATCCTCTACCTGAGGCCTAATCTGTGATTTATAAAGGTTTACCACAACTATCTTACTTTTTTCTACTCTATGCCTCCATTTACAAAGCCCAGTAATCGGCCTGCCTTTTCAAAAACAGTAAAATTACACCCTTTAGTCATTATTTAAAAATGTTTTCTTAATGGGGCTGGTTTAGTACAATGGGCTAAACAGCTGGCTTGTAATGCAGAACAAGGCAGCAGCGCGGGTTCAAGTCCTGTACCGGCCTCCCCGAACAGGTGCCGGAATGTGGCGAGTTGGGGCTTTGTACAGTAACTTCATTGAAGCCTGCTTGTGACAATAAGCTATTATTATTAATGTGTCATTTAATGCTGTGTTAAGAACAAAGAACTATATAGTACAGGAACAGGCCCTTCGGCCCTCCAAGCCTGGACCGGCCATGATACCAACCTTGGCCCAAACCCTCAGCACTTCCGAGTACCGTATCCCTCTATACACACCTGTGTTTGTCAAGGTGCCTATTGAACGCTGTTAATGTATCTGCTTCTACAACCTCCCCTGGCAACGCGTTCCAGGCACTCACCACCCTCTGTGTAAAAAACCTGCCTCGCACATCTCCTCTAAACGTTGCCGCACGGACCTTAAACCTATGCCCGCTGGTGACTGATCCCTCCACCCTAGGAAAGAGTGCCTGCCCCACTCTATCCATGCCCCTCAATCTTATAGACCTCTATCAGGTCACCCCTCAACCTCCGTCTTTCTAATCAAAACAGTCCCAGTCTGTTCAGCCTCTCCATATCGCGAACACCCTCCAGACCAGGCAACATCCTGGTTTGATAAGGTTCCCCACAGTAGCCTATTGCAAAAAATACGGAGGCTGGGGATTGAGGGTGATTTAGAGATGTGGATCAGAAATTGGCTAGCTGAAAGAAGACAGAGGGTGGTGGTTGATGGGAAATGTTCAGAATGGAGTACAGTCACAAGTGGAGTACCACAAGGATCTGTTCTGGGGCCGTTGCTGTTTGTCATTTTTATCAATGACCTAGAGGAAGGCGCAGAAGGGTGGGTGAGTAAATTTGCAGACGATACTAAAGTCGGTGGTGTTGTCGATAGTGTGGAAGGATGTAGCAGGTTACAGAGGGATATAGATAAGCTGCAGAGCTGGGCTGAGAGGTGGCAAATGGAGTTTAATGTAGAGAAGTGTGAGGTGATTCACTTTGGAAGAAATAACAGGAATGCGGAATATTTGGCTAATGGTAAAGTTCTTGAAAGTGTGGATGAGCAGAGGGATCTAGGTGTCCATGTACATAGATCCCTGAAAGTTGCCACCCAGGTTGATAGGGTTGTGAAGAAGGCCTATGGAGTGTTGGCCTTTATTGGTAGAGGGATTGAGTTCCGGAGTCGGGAGGTCATGTTGCAGCTGTACAGAACTCTGGTTCGGCCGCATTTGGAGTATTGCGTACAGTTCTGGTCATCGCATTATAGGAAGGACGTGGAGGCTTTGGAGCGGGTGCAGAGGAGATTTACCAGGTTGTTGCCTGGTATGGAGGGAAAATCTTATGAGGAAAGGCTGATGGACTTGAGGTTGTTTTCGTTGGAGAGAAGGTTAAGAGGAGACTTAATAGAGGCATACAAAATGATCAGGGGGTTGGATAGGGTGGACAGTGAGAGCCTTCTCCCGCGGATGGATATGGCTGGCACGAGGGGACATAACTTTAAACTGAGGGGTAATAGATATAGGACAGAGGTCAGAGGTAGGTTCTTTACGCAAAGAGTAGTGAGGCCATGGAATGCCCTACCTGCTACAGTAGTGAACTCGCCAACATTGAGGGCATTTAAAAGTTTATTGGATAAACATATGGATGATAATGGCATAGTGTAGGTTAGATGGCTTTTGTTTCGGTGCAACATCGTGGGCCGAAGGGCCTGTACTGCGCTGTATTGTTCTATGTTCTATGTTCTAAACCTCCTCTGCACCCTCTCCAAAGCCTCCACATCCTTCTGGTAGTGCGGCGACCAGAATTGTGCGCAATATTCCAAATGCGTCCTGACCGAGGTTCTATACAACTGCAGCATGAATTGCCAGTTTTTATACTCGATGCCCTGTCCAATGACGGCAAGCATTCCGTCTGCTTTCTTGACTACCTTGTCCACTTGTGTTGCCACCTTCAAAGATCTGTGGAGCTGCACGCCCAGATCTCTCTGACTTTCTATATTCCTCAGAGTTTTGCCATTTCCGGTATCAGTTGTTGGGTCTGGCAGCGTGTGAGGTTAGGAGGGTGCCCGATAAATTGTGACTCAGTGGAGAGGACATCGTGATCAGTCTCGCCCAAAACAATCCTTCACAATATTGATTCCTGATTGATTTTTAGATCTGACTGCCTTCCTGGGAAAGCTGAATAAGACAATCCGACCGCAGGCTATTACATCGTCAGGCCGACGGTTTCTGTAAACAACATTCAGCATTTCTTTCGTCCTAAACCACATTGAAAAGTCTGAGCAGTTACATTGTCCCATGGGCCGCGGTTTTTGAAAGGAGTGTCACAGTTCCGCGTTCTGGGATGTTAGTGGGGCGGTGAGCAGGGCTGGGGGCGGGGGTCCCGGACCAAAGGATGTCAAGGCCTTGGAGAGGGTGGGGAGGAGATTTACTCGAATGGGAACAGGGACGGGGGTCTGCGGAGACCGGAGAAGCTGGAATTGTACAAAAAAAACATCTTGACTGATATCGAGGAGCTCAGCGATCTCCTGCAGTCCTGACCAACGTTCTGTCCGACAACAACACCATCTGAGGAGCCCATTCAGCCCCTCGACTCCAAACTGCCATTCAGAACTGGGGAAAAGAGAGGTCACAGGCGTTAAACAAATAGAGAGCCAGGGAGAAGGTTTGTGAGAGGGCGGAAGGCAGGAGGGATTAAATGACAAATGAGCGACGAGGCCATGGGACAAGGGAAGAGCCAAATGTTCAGTCGAGAGGAGCTGAAAACCGGAAATGGCGGAACGATCACCAGGAGCTGCCGTCTGGAATAACGGAGGTCGAGGTTATGATCTGAAATTGTTCAACTCTAGTTTATGTAATCTGTCCAGCTGATTTAATACTTTAATCCCGAGAGCCATTCTGGGGATTCTGCACTGCACCCCTGCCAAGGCAAATATATCCTTCCCGGATCGTACTGCGCAGAACTCAGCGGGGAATTCAGAGACTACTGCGGCTGTCAGATCACCATCCATAAACGACAGGGCTGGGAAGTACTGGGGAGGAAGCACAACCCCAGGTCAGGCCCAATCGGTGCACATACCAAACAAGGGCATTGAGGGGGGTAACAGCTCCAATCAGATTTTTTTTTTAAATCGAGCATCAGAAAAAGACAGAAAGCACCTTGAGGATGGTTAGAAATAAGATCAGGAAGAAAACTGTCAGCAAAAACATGGGTTATAAAATTCCAGTTGGCTGTAGGAGGAGAACTAACCGCGGGGGAGGAAAGACAAGAATAACAAGAATGAACCCGCATTTACGTAGCCGCCTTCACAGCCTCAAGGTGCAACAAAACCAAGAAAGCGTTTTGAATATGTAATTAACGTTGCAGCGTAAGGAAGAGTAGTGAGGCCGTGGAATGCCCTACCTGCTACAGTAGTGAACTCGCCAACATTGAGGGCATTTAAAAGTTTATTGGATAAACATATGGATGATAATGGCATAGTGTAGGTTGGATGGCTTTTGTTTCGGTGCAACATCGTGGGCCGAAGGGCCTGTACTGCGCTGTATTGTTCTATGTTCTATGAATGCGCAGTCACTTTACACAGCAAGCTCCCACTATCAGCAGTGATATGCAGCTGATAGTCTGATTGGTGGTTGAGGAACACATATTGGTCGGGACAGTGGGGAGAACACGCCTGCCCTCCTTCCAAATATTGTCAGGGGAGATTTTACATCCATCTGAGAGGAGAGATGGGGCCTCGCTTTAACATCTCATTTGAAAAGGGGAGCGTCAAAGGTTTTGGGGGGTGGGAGGCAGAGGACTGATTTCCAAGTTTTTTTACACAGAGGGTAGTGGGTGCCTGGAACTCTCTCTGCCGGAGGAGGTAGTGGGAGCAGGGACGATAGGGACATTTAAGGGGCATCTTGACAAATACATGAATAGGATGGGAATAGAGGGATACGGACCCAGGAAGTGTAGAAGATTGTAGTTTAGTCGGGCAGCATGGTTGGCGCAGGCTTGGAGGGCCGAAGGGCCTGTTCCTGTGCTGTACTTTTCTTTTGTTTTTCGTTCTTCTGTTTATAAGGGGAAGACAGTACTCACGTCACCGGGTTGTAATCTCAAGGCTGAGGCTTCACCAAATTCCACCATGGCAGCTGGAATTCAAATTCAATGAAAACGTCTGGAATTTAAAGCTAGTCTCAGTCACGGTAATCTGGAAACTATCATCGGTTGTTGCAAAAAGCCATCAGGTTCACTCATGTCCTTGAGGGAAGGAGCTGACCCTCTGACAGTGCTGGAGTCCCTCAGTGCTGAACCTCTGACAGTGCAGCACTCCCTCAGTACTGACCCTCTGACAGTGCGGCACTCCCTCAGTACTGACCCTCTGACAGTGCAGCACTCCCTCAGTACTGACCCTCTGACTGTGCAGCGCTCCCTCAGTACTGACCCTCTGACAGTGCAGCACTCCCTCAGTACTGACCCTCTGACAGTGCAGCACTCCCTCAGTACTGACCCTCTGACAGTGCAGCACTCCCTCAGTACTGACCCTCTGACAGTGCAGCACCCCCTCAGTACTGACTCTCTGACAGTGCAGCACTCCCTCAGTACTGACCATCTGACAGTGCTGGAGTCCCTCAGTACTGACCCTCTGACAGTGCAGCACCCCCTCAGTACTGACTCTCTGACAGTGCAGCACTCCCTCAGTACTGACCCTCTGACAGTGCAGCACTCCCTCAGTACTGACCCTCTGACAGTGCAGCACTCCCTCAGTACTGACCCTCTGACAGTGCAGCACTCCCTCAGTACTGACTCTCTGACAGTGCAGCACTCCCTCAGTACTGACCCTCTGACAGTGCAGCACTCCCTCAGTACTGACCCTCTGACAGTGCTGGAGTCCCTCAGTACTGAACCTCTGACAGTGCAGCACTCCCTCAGTACTGACGCTCTGACAGTGCGGCACTCCCTCAGTACTGACCCTCTGACAGTGCAGCACTCCCTCAGTACTGACCCTCTGACAGTGCAGCACTCCCTCAGTACTGACCCTCTGACAGTGCAGCACTCCCTCAGTACTGACCCTCTGACAGTGCAGCACTCCCTCAGTACTGACCCTCTGACAGTGCAGCGCTCCCTCAGTACTGACCCTCTGACAGTGCAGCACTCCCTCAGTACTGACCCTCTGACAGTGCAGCACTCCCTCAGTACTGACCCTCTGACAGTGCAGCACTCCCTCAGTACAGACCCTCTGACAGTGCAGCACTCCCTCGGAACTGACCCTCTGACAGTGCAGCACTCCCTCAGTACTGACCCTCTGACAGTGCAGCACTCCCTCAGTACTGACCCTCTGACAGTGCAGCACTCCCTCGGAACTGACCCTCTGACAGTGCAGCACTCCCTCAGTACTGACCCTCTGACAGTGCTGGAGTCCCTCAGTGCTGAACCTCTGACAGTGCAACACTCCCTCAGTACTGACCCTCTGACAGTGCAGCACTCCCTCAGTACTGACCCTCTGACAGTGCAGCACTCCCTCAGTACTGACGCTCTGACAGTGCAGCACTCCCTCAGTACTGACCCTCTGACAGTGCAGAGGTCCCTCAGTACTGACCCTCTGACAGTGCAGCACTCCCTCAGTACTGACGCTCTGACAGTGCAGCACTCCCTCAGTACTGACCCTCTGACAGTGCAGCGCTCCCTCAGCACTGACCCTCTGACAGTGCAGAGGTCCCTCAGTACTGACCCTCTGACAGTGCAGCGCTCCCTCAGTACTGACCCTCTGACAGTGCAGCACTCCCTCAGTACTGACCCTCTGACAGTGCAGAGGTCCCTCAGTACTGACCCTCTGACAGTGCAGCGCTCCCTCAGTACTGACCCTCTGACAGTGCAGCACTCCCTCAGTACTGACCCTCTGACAGTGCAGCGCTCCCTCAGTACTGACCCTCTGACAGTGCAGCACTCCCTCAGTACTGACCCTCTGACAGTGCAGAGGTCCCTCAGTACTGACCCTCTGACAGTGCAGCGCTCCCTCAGTACTGACCCTCTGACAGTGCAGCACTCCCTCAGTACTGACCCTCTGACAGTGCAGCACTCCCTCAGTACTGACCCTCTGACAGTGCGGCACTCCCTCAGTACTGACCCTCTGACAGTGCAGCACTCCCTCAGTACTGACCCTCTGACAGTGCAGCACTCCCTCAGTACTGACCCTCTGTCAGTGCAGCGCTCCCTCAGGACTGACCCTCTGACAGTGCAGCACTCTCTCAGTACTGACCCTCTGACAGTGCAGCACTCCCTCAGTAGACCGTCTGACAGTGCAGCACTCCCTCAGTACTGACCCTCTGACAGTGCGGCACTCCCGCAGTACTGACCCTCTGACAGTGTAGCACTCCCTCAGTGCTGACCCTCTGACAGTGCAGCGCTCCCTGAGTACTGACCCTCTGACAGTGCAGCGCTCCCTCAGTACTGACCCTCTGACAGTGCAGCACTCCCTCAGTACTGACCCTCTGACAGTGCAGCACTCCGTCAGTACTGACCCTTTGACAGTGCAGCACTCCCTCAGTACTGACCCTCTGACAGTGCGGCACTCCCTCAGTACTGACCCTCTGACAGTGCAGCACTCCCTCAGTACTGACCCTTTGACAGTGCAGCACTCCCTCAGTACTGACCCTCTGACAGTGCGGCACTCCCTCAGTACTGACCCTCTGGCAGTGCAGCACTCCCTCAGTACTGACCCTCTGACAGTGCAGCTCTCCCTCAGTACTGACCCTCTGACAGTGCAGCACTCCCTCAGTACTGACCCTCTGACAGTGCGGCACTCCCTCAGTACTGACCATTTGACAGAGCAGCACTCCCTCAGTACTAACCCTCTGACAGTGCAGCACTCCTCAGTACTGACCCTCTGACAGTGCAGCACTCCCTCAGTACTGACCCTCTGACAGTGCGGCACTCCCTCAGTACTGACCATTTGACAGAGCAGCACTCCCTCAGTACTAACCCTCTGACAGTGCAGCACTCCTCAGTACTGACCCTCTGACAGTGCAGCACTCCCTCAGTACTGACCCTCTGACAGTGCGGCACTCCCTCAGTACTGACCCTCTGACAGTGCAGCACTCCCTCAGTACTGATCCTCTGACAGTGCGGCACTCCCTCAGTACTGACCCTCTGACAGTGCGGCACTCCCTCAGTACTGACCCGTTGGTGTTTAGAAGGATGAGGGGGGATCTTATTGAAACTTACAGGATATTGCGAGGCCTGGATAGAGTGGACGTGGAGAGGATGTTTCCACTTGTAGGGAAAACTAGAACCAGAGGACACCATCTCAAACTAAAGGGACGATCCTTTAAAACAGAGATGAGGAGGAATTTCTTCAGCCAGAGGGTGGTGAATCTGTGGAACTCTTTGCTGCAGAAGGCTGTGGAGGCCAAATCACTGAGTGTCTTTAAGACAGAGATAGATAGGTTCTTGATTAATAAGGGGTTCAGGGGTTATGGGGAGAAGGCAGGAGAATGGGGATGAGAAAATATCAGCCATGATTGAATGGCGGAGCAGACTCAATGGGCCGAGTCATATGGTCTTACGGCCCCCAACCCCTCTCTGCCCTATTGGCTGACCTCCTTCCCGCTCAGAGCATCTCCTCACTCATATTAACATCGAAATCCATCAACCAACCCCAATTATCTTCCCTTGAGCTAAACATATGAATCTTTTTTCCTTAATTGATGTCTCAATTTTTTATCCTAATGCAAATGCCAACTAATAACGCAAACTATAATTGTATTTAAAAGGTGTAGGGCTGGTTAATTGAAATTTCAAGGAGGACAGATATGGTAGATTAGGAGGAACTGTTGCCACTAGTTCCGGACTCTTGGACGAGAGGGCACAGTCTGAACATTTGAGGCAGATGTTTGAGGCCTGAAGTTAGTAACAGCAGAATTTGGATGTTTATTCCATAAACAGTACCTGGATCACTTGTAAATTTTAAACCTAAAATTGATCGATTTTTGTTATCCAAACATATTAAGCGATATGCGGCAAAGGTGGATATATGGATTTTGGTAATAATAATAATATTCTTTATTATTGTCACAAGTAGGTTTACATTAACACTGCAATGAAGTTACTGTGAAAAGCCCCTAGTCGCCACATTCCGGCGCCTGTTCGGGTGCACTGAGGGAGAATTCAGAATGTCCAATTCACCGAACAGCACGTCTTTCGGGGCTTGTGGGAGGAAACCGAGCATCCGGAGGAAACCCACGCACACACGGGGAGAACGTGCAGACTCCCCCACAGACAGTGACCCAAGCCGGGAATCAAACTTTATTCTTATTATACTTGGGACGCTGGAGTGTGAAGCAACAGTGCTAACCACTGTGCGATTGTGCACAGGTCAGCCAGAATCTCACTGAACGGCAGAAGAGGTTCAAGAGGTTAAATGGACTCCTCCAGTTCGCAGATTCCTAACTGGTCGACAGGTACCCAGCTGGACACACCTCCCTTTCGAATTGTCACTCCCCTGAGTTGTGGCAGACTTCGTCCCATATCACCCTCTGATGTGTCCTATTGACCCTTGACCGTCCAAATATTCCTTTCACCCATCAGAATATCACTCATTCCCAATCAACCAAATCCAAGGTCCACCTCATAGAATCCTACAGTGCAGAAGGAGGCCATTCGGCCCATCGAGTCTGCACTGACCCTCTGAAAGAGCACCCGACTTCGGCCCAATGCTGCCACCCTGTCCCGTGACCCAGTAACCCCATCGAACCTACACATCCCTGGACTGTGAGAGGAAACCGGAGCACCCGGAGGAAAGCCACGCAGACAGGGGGGAGCGCGTGCAGACTCCGCACAGTCACCCGAGGCCGGAACTGAACCCGGGTCCCTGGCGCTGTGAGGTAGCAGTGCTAACCACTGAGCCAGATCATCAGCAATAGGAGCAGAAACAGGCCCTTTGCCTGATGTCGGCTGCTTGGCCATTCAGGACGGTGAACTTCAATCGGGACTCCACCCTGCTGAGGGCACTTGGTTGCTTAAGATTCGGCACTTGGTTGCTTAAGATTCTAAGTACCAATGACTGAAAATCCATATCCCTCTGGGTTGAGAATGCCAAATGTTTGCGACCCCCTAGGTGAAGCCAATTCTCCTCATATCAGTCCTAAAATATTCCGAGGAATGATCCCCTAGTTTTAGCTGTTTCCGCCCTGGGAACATCTTCCCACTGTTTACTTTTTCTTTTTTTTAATATAAATCTAGAGTACCAAATTATTTTTTTCCAATTAAGGGGCAATTTAGCGCGGCCAATATCTCGGAAATATCTCAGCCATTGCTTCACTGTCACCTGGTCAAAATCCTAGTACTCCCTCCCTAACAGCACTGTGGGTGTACCTACACCACAGGGACTGCCGAGGTTCAAGAAGGCAGCTCACCCCCACCTTCTGAAGGGCAATTAGGGATGGACAATAAATACTGGTCATGCCAGCGCTCCCGTATCCTGTCAATGAACAAAAAATAAATGGAGAATTATCGCAAAGATGGGGTTATCCTGTCCATGCTGGCCCCCTGCAGAGTAACCCAGCAACCCTTCCAAAACACCTCCCCCTCCCTCCCTGATCACCTCCCCCTCCCTCCCTGATCACCTCCCCCTCCCTCCCTGATCACCTCCCCCTCCCTCCCTGATCAACTCCCCCCTCCCTCCCCCTCCCTCCATGATCACCTCCCCTTCCCTCCCTCCTCACTCCCCCTCCGTCCCTGATCAACTCCCTCCCCCTCCCTCCCTGATCACCTCCTTCCCCCCTCCCTCCCTGATCACCTCCCCTCCCTCCCCCTCCCTCCCTGATCAACTCCCTCCCCCTCCCTCCCTGATCAGCTCCCCCTCCCTCCCCCTCCCTCCCTCCCCCTCCCTCCATGATCACCTCCCCCCCTCCTCCCCCTCCCTCCCTGATCAACTCCCCCCTCCCTCCCCCTCCCTCCATGATCACCTCCCCTTCCCTCCCTCCTCACTCCCCCTCCGTCCCTGATCAACTCCCTCCCCCTCCCTCCCTGATCACCTCCCCCTCCCTCCCCCTCCCTCCCCCTCCCTCCCTGATCACCTCCCCCTCCCTCCCCCTCCCTCCCTGATCAACTCCCTCCCCCTCCCTGATCACCTCCCCCTCCCTCCCCCTCCCTCCCTGATCACCTCCCTCCCCCTCCCTCCGTGATCACCTCCCCCTCCCTTGCCCTCCCTCCCTGATCACCCCCCTCCCTCCCCCACTCCCTGATCACCTCCCTCCCCCTCCCTCCCTGATCACCTCCCCCTCCCTTGCCCTCCCTCCCTGATCACCTCCCCCTCCCTCCCTGATCACCTCCCCCTCCCTCCCTGATCACCCCCTCCCTCCCTGATCACCCCCCCTCCCTCCCTGATCACCCCCCTCCCTCCCTGATCACCTCCCCCTCCCTCCCTGATCACCTCCCTCCCTGATCACCTCCCCTCCCTCCCTCCCCCTCCCTCCCCGATCACCTCCCCTCCCCCTCCCTCCCTTATCACCTCCCCCTCCCTCCCTGATCAACCCCCCTCCCTCCCTGATCACCTCCCCCTCCTCCCTGATCACCTCCCTCCCCCTCCCTCCCTGATCACCTCCCCTCCCTCCCTCCCCTCCCTCCCCCGATCGCCTCCCTCCCCTCCCTCCCTTATCACCTCCCCCTCCCTCCCTGATCACCTCCCTCCCCCTCCCTCCCTGATCACCTTCCCCTCCCCTCCCTGACCACCTCCCTCCCCCTCCCCCGATCACCTCCCTCCCCTCCCTCCCTGATCACCTCCCCCTCCCTCCTCCCCCTCCCTCCCCAATCACCTCCCTCCCCCTCCCTCCCTTATCACCTCCCCCCTCCCTCCCTGATCACCTCCCTCCCCCTCCCTCCCTCCCCCATCACCTCCCTCCCCCTCCCTCCCTTATCACCTCCCCCTCCCTCCCCGATCACCTCCCTCCCCCTCCCTCCCTTATCACCTCCCCCTCCCTCCCTGACCACCTCCCTCCCCCTCCCCCCGATCACCTCCCTCCCCCTCCCTCCCTGACCACCTCCCTCCCCCGATCACCTCCCTCCCCCCTCCCTCCCTGATCACCTCCCCCTCCCTCCCTCCCCCTCCCTCCCCGATCACCTCCCTCCCCTCCCTCCCTTATCACCTCCCCCTCCCTCCCTGATCACCTCCCTCCCCCTCCCTCCCTGATCACCTTCCCTCCCTCCCTCCCTCCCCCCTCCCTCCCCGATCACCTCCCTCCCCCTCCCTCCCTTATCACCTCCCCCTCCTTCCCCGATCACCTCCCTCCCCCTCCCTCCCTTATCACCTCCCCCTCCCTCCCTGACCACCTCCCTCCCCCTCCCCCCGATCACCTCCCTCCCCCTCCCTCCCTGATCACCTCCCTCCCCCTCCCCCCGATCACCTCCCTCCCCCTCCCTCCCTGATCACCTCCCCCTCCCTCCCTGATCACCTCCCCCTCCCTCCCTGATCACCTCCCCCTCCCTCCCTCCCTGATCACCTCCCTCCCCCTCCCTCCCTCCCTCCCCCTCCCTCCCTGATCACCTCCCCCTCCCTCCCTGATCACCTCCCCCTCCCTCCCTGATCACCTCCCTCCTGATCCCTTCGTTCCCAATCACCCATCCGCACTATTCCTCCTGATCTCTCTCCCCTTCTCCACCAATCACTGTTCCTCCCATCTCTCAATCTGTGGTCCCTCACCACTCTCACTCTCTGCCCTCCATCCACTGCTCTCCTCAGCCACCCCCACCCTCCAGTTCACTCCTTCACTCGATGTCCTGCCTCAAGTACCTCGCAGGGCCAACCAAAGAGCTGCTGTTGGCCCCTTGAGGAGCTGGGAGAAGTTGCTTCTGCCGTGTCACAGTCAGGCTGGCGTTTGTTCAGAGGGGGAGACCAGCAGTGGTCTCTACCAGAAGTGGCAGTCAGGCAGTGGGTAGTATGTTGGCCCAGTCACTCGCTGTATTCAGGATAGCCTCATTTTACAAAGAGGGCCTCAAACAGCTTCCTACTTGACTGAGCAGTGGTTCTCTAATGTCGCTATATGTCAATATGGCCTGCATCACACTCCTGGGGCAAAATTCTCCGGTATCGGCGCGATGTCCGCCGACTGGCGACAAAACGGCGCAAATCAGTCGGGCATCGCGCCGCCCCAAAGGTGCGGAATGCTCCGCATCTTTGGAGGCCGAGCCCTAACCTTGAGGGGCTAGGCCCGCGCCAGACGAATTTCCGCCCCGCCAGCTGGCGGGAAAGGCCTTTGGTGCCCCGCCAGCTGGCGCGGAAATAACATCTCCGGGCGGCGCATGCGCGGGAGCGTCAGCGGCCGCTGACAGCATTCCCGCGCATGCGCAGTGGAGGGAGTCTCTTCCGCCTCCGCCATGGTGGAGACCGTGGCGAAGGCGGAAGGGAAAGAGTGCCCCCACGACACAGGCCCGCCCGCGGATCGGTGGGCCCCGATCGTGGGCCAGGCCACCGTGGGGGCACCCCCCCGGGTGCCAGATCGCCCCGCGCCCCCCCCCCCCCCAGGACCCCGGAGCCCGCCCGCGCCGCCTTGTCCCGCCGGTAAGAGAGGTGGTTTAATCTATGCCGGCGGGACAGGCATTTTAGCGGCGGGACTTCGGCCCATTCGGGCCGGAGAATCGCGGGGGGGGGGGGGGGGGGGGGCGCCAACCGGCGCGGCGCGATTCCCACCCCCGTCGAATATCCAGTGGTGGAGAATTCGGCAACCGGCGGGATTCACGCCAGCCCCCAGCGATTCTCCGACCCGGCGGGGGGGTCGGAGAATCTCGCCCCTAATCTCTGAAATACCATTCCACCCACCATATTGGAAAGTTAAGTGCCTGCTTTACAGACGATACTGATTGTCCAGGCCGAGGGCACCTTGATAGTTTCTCCAATCAACATGAGCAAACCATCAATCTCAGTGACACCTACAGTCACAAACTCTTCAGTAACAAACATTACATGGTATTTCCAGCAATGAAACAGACCATTCGGTCCATCTGCTCCGTGCTATTTGATGTCCAACATGAATTTGTTCCCATCTTCATCTTTTTCTCCCTCTTCCTCTCACTCGATCATCATCTCTTCTTTCTCTCTCTCCCTCATCTGTTTATCCAGTTTCCCCTTAAATGTCACAATACCATTCACCTCAACCACTCCCTGTGGGAGCGAGTCCCACATTCTCCCCGCTCCCTGTGGGAGCGAGTCCCACATTCTCCCCACTCCCTGTGGGAGCGAGTTCCACATTCTCCCCACTCCCTGTGGGAGCGAGTTCCACATTCTCCCCACTCCCTGTGGGAGCGAGTCCCACATTCTCCCCACTCCCTGTGGGAGCGAGTCCCACATTCTCCCCACTCCCTGTGGGAGCGAGTCCCACATTCTCCCCACTCCCTGTGGGAGCGAGTTCCACATTCTCCCCACTCCCTGTGGGAGCGAGTTCCACATTCTCCCCACTCCCTGTGGGAGCGAGTCTCACATTCTCCACACTCCCTGTGGGAGCGAGTCCCACATTCTCCCCACTCCCTGTGGGAGCGAGTCCCACATTCTCCCCACTCCCTGGGGGAGGGAGTCCCACATTCTCCCCACTCCCCGTGGGAGCGAGTCCCACATTCTCCCCACTCCCTGGGGGAGGGAGTCCCACATTCTCCCCACTCCCCGTGGGAGCGAGTTCCACATTCTCCCCACTCCCTGTGGGAGCGAGTCCCACATTCTCCCCACTCCCTGGGGGAGGGAGTCCCACATTCTCCCCACTCCCCGTGGGAGCGAGTCCCACATTCTCCCCACTCCCTGGGGGAGGGAGTCCCACATTCTCCCCACTCCCCGTGGGAGCGAGTCCCACATTCTCCCCACTCCCTGTGGGAGCGAGTCCCACATTCTCCCCACTCCCTGGGGGAGGGAGTCCCACATTCTCCCCACTCCCCGTGGGAGCGAGTCCCACATTCTCCCCACTCCCTGTGGGAGCGAGTCCCACATTCTCCCCACTACCTGGGGGAGGGAGTCCCACATTCTCCCCACTCCCCGTGGGAGCGAGTTCCACATTCTCCCCACTCCCTGTGGGAGCGAGTCCCACATTCTCCCCACTCCCTGTGGGAGCGAGTCCCACATTCTCCCCACTCCCTGCGGGAGCGAGTTCCACATTCTCCCCACTCCCCGTGGGAGCGAGTCCCACATTCTCCCCACTCCCTGTGAGAGCGAGTCCCACATTCTCCCCACTCCCCGTGGGAGCGAGTCCCACATTCTCCCCACTCTCCCCACTCCCTGTGAGAGCGAGTCCCACATTCTCCCCACTCCCTGTGAGAGCGAGTCCCACATTCTCCCCACTCCCTGTGGGAGCGAGTCCCACATTCTCCCCACTCCCTGTGGGAGCGAGTTCCACATTCTCCCCACTCCCTGTGGGAGCGAGTACCACATTCTCCCCCACTCCCTGTGGGAGCGATTCCCACATTCTCCCCACTCCCTGTGGGAGCGAGTTCCACATTCTCCCCACTCCCTGTGGGAGCGAGTTCCACATCCTCCCCCACTCCCTGTGGGAGCGAGTCCCACATTCTCCCCACTCCATGTGGGAGCGAGTTCCACATTCTCCCCACTCCCTGTGGGAGCGATTCCCACATTCTCCCCACTCCCTGTGGGAGCGAGTTCCACATTCTCCCCACTCCCTGTGGGAGCAAGTTCCACATTCTCCCCACTCGCTGTGGGAGCGAGTCCCACATTCTCCCCACTCCCTGTGGGAGCGAGTTCCACATTCTCCCCACTCCCTGTGGGAGCGAGTCCCACATTATCCCCACTCCCTGTGGGAGCGAGTCCCACATTCTCCCCACTCCCTGTGGGAGCGAGTTCCACATTCTCCACACCCCCTGTGGGAACGAGTCCCACATTCTCCCCACTCCCTGTGGGAGCGTGTCCCACATTCTCCCTGTGGGAGCGAGTTCCACATTCTCCCCACTCCCTGTGGGAGCGAGTCCCACATTCTCCCCACTCCCTGTGGGAGCGAGTCCCACATTCTCCCCACTCCCTGTGGGAGCGAGTCCCACATTCTCCCCACTCCCTGTGGGAGCGAGTTCCACATTCTCCCCACTCCCCGTGGGAGTGAGTCCCACATTCTCCCCACTCCCTGTGGGAGCGATTCCCACATTCTCCCCACTCCCTGTGGGAGCGAGTTCCACATTCTCCCCACTCCCTGTGGGAGCGAGTCCCACATTATCCCCACTCCCTGTGGGAGCGAGTCCCACATTCTCCCCACTCCCTGTGGGAGCGAGTTCCACATTCTCCACACCCCCTATGGGAACGAGTCCCACATTCTCCCCACTCCCTGTGGGAGCGAGTCTCACATTCTCCCTGTGGGAGCGAGTCCCACATTCTCCCTACTCCCTGTGGGAGCGAGTCCCACATTCTCCCCACTCCCTGTGGGAGCGAGTCCCACATTCTCCCCACTCCCTGTGGGAGTGAGTTCCACATTCTCCCCACTCCTGTGGGAGCGAGTCCCACATTCTCCCCACCCCCTGTGGGAGCGAGTCCCACATTCTCCCCACTCCATGTGGGAGCGAGTCCCACATTCTCCCCACTCCCTGTGGGAGCGAGTTCCACATTCTCCCCACTCCCTGTGGGAGCGAGTTCCACATTCGCCCCACTCCCTGTGGGAGCGAGTCCCACATTCTCCCCACTCACTGTGGGAGCGAGTTCCACATTCGCCCCACTCCCTGTGGGAGCGAGTTCCACATTCTCCCCACTCCCTGTCGGAGCGAGTCCCACATTCTCCCCACTCCCTGTGGGAGCGAGTCCCACATTCTCCCCACTCACTGTGGGAGCGAGTTCCACATTCGCCCCACTCCCTGAGAAGCACAAAGGGATTTGGGAGTCCGTGTTCACGATTCTCTTAAGGTTAATGTGCAGGTTCAGTCGGCAGTTAAGAAAGCAAATGCAATGTTAGCATTCATGTCGAAAGGGCTAGAATACAAGACCAGGGATGTACTTACGAAGCTATGTTAGATTCTGGGCAGACCCCATTTGGAGTATTGTGAACAGTTTTGGGCCCCATATCTAAGGAAGGATGTGCTGGCCTTGGAAAGGGTCCAGAGGAGGTTCACAAGAATGATCCCTGGAATGAAGAGCCTGTCTTATGAGGAACGGTTGGGGACTCTGGGTCTGTACTCGTTGCAGTTTCGAAGGATGAGGGGGATCTTATTGAAACTTACAGGATACTGCGAGGCCTGGATAGAGTGGATGTGGAGAGGATGTTTCCACTTGTAGGAGAAACTAGAACCAGAGGACACCATCTCAGACTAAAGGGACGATCCTTTAAACCAGAGATGAGGAGGAATTTCTTCAGCCAGAGGGTGGTGAATCTGTGGAACTCTTTGCTGAGGAAGGCTGTGGAGGAAATTCCACGCAGTGTTCTATGCAATGTCTATCAACCAAGGTTCTGTCACAGTTTTAACACAACTTCCTGTTCTCCAATCCTATCTCTCTAGAAATGAACTGCATTGCTTGGTTTGCTTTGTTGTGACTGTCTTTCGCCGTGTTGCTGATTTTAAGGATTTTTCCCACCGCATCTCTCTGCTCCTTTGCCCCATCGAGACGCAGATGTCCCAACACATTGACACAAACCTCTGCGGTCCGCAAAGTGCAACACATTCCAACCCAGCTGCATAACTAATACACAAAACAGCCAAAGAGCTCATGCAGGTTTAACGCACATCAGCTTATTCCAAACTGCCGAGATTACTCAAGAATGATTCCAACACCTCTTTGATCCATGGCGGATGGTGGTCGCTTTGCTGTAAATTTAAAATAAAGACTGCTTGTTATCACTGTGCAGACATTTGTAAACTCACAAGATTGAAAAGACAATACCAGAACTGACTGAAGTGTTTGGTCAAAGGCAATGTCACAAATTGAGGTCTGCATTTGAATGACCTCCTCGCAATCCAATCTTTTAATACCGATCTATTTTGACTGAGCTCCCATCATGATAGATGCTGGAAATTGGAGTAAATGTAGTCTAAGGGGGAACAGTTGGATTCGGGTGAGTCAATGGGATTCAGCTCCCACCCTAATGTCATGAACCTGCTCTTGTTTCTATCTTTCTGTTATAAATTCCCATGTGGACAATTGAAACGTATGTAAACATGTCACATTGTAATTACACCCTCCTTCCAGCGGTGGTGCTGCACTGGGAATGGAAGGGAGAGAGAATCCAGACGAGACATTGTTTGCATGGGTACTTCCCATTATAAATCGGGACACATAGAATTTACAGTGCAGAAGGAGGCCAATCGGCCCATCGAGTCTGCACCGGCTCTTGGAAAGAGCACCCCACTTAATCCCACACCTCCACCCTATCCCCGTAACCCAGTAACTCCACCTAACTTTTTTGAACACTAAAGTCAATTTATCACAGCCAATCCACCTGACCTGCACATCTTTGGACTGTGGGAGGAAACCAGAGCACCCGGGGGAAACCCACGCAGACACGGGGAGAACGTGCAGACTCCGCACAGACAGTAACCCAAGCGGGGAATCGAACCTGGGACCCTGGAGCTGTGAAGCAACTGTGCAATCCACTGCGCTACCGTGCTGCCTACATGTAATAATAATAATCTTTATTGTCACAAGTAGGTTTACATTAACACTGCAATGAAGTTACTGTGAAAATCCCCTAGTCGCCACATTCCGGCGCCTGTTCAGGTACACAGAGGGAGAATTCAGAATGTCCAATTCACCTAACAGCACGTCTTTTGGGACTTGTGGGCGGAAACCGGAGCCCCCGGAGGAAACCCACGCAGACACGGGGAGAACATGCAGATTCCGCACAGACAGTGCCCCAAGCCGGGAATCGAACCCGGATCCCTGGTGCTGTGAAACTACAGTGCTAACCACTGTGCTATCTGAACTATCATGCATTGTTTTTCTATGATGGGACTTTGATGATGTGATATTCTAAAAGTAGATTCTAACTATCAACGGAACTCCGAAATGGGATTATTCCCTGAACACAGCTCCTAGATTTTCTGAAATATATAGTTCCCAGGACAATCCATTTCAGTCTTTCTCTGCTGGATGTATCATGGCAAAACATTGAGTCACCAAATTAATGGCATTTCACACTTTCCATGAAGGATTAATGATTGTGACGTAATCCCAAGTGACAACCAGAATATAACACAGTGACCATTAACAAGGCAGGGCAGGTGATCACTGCAGCAACTCGCTTGATTGTCAGTGATATCCAGCCCATTAATTTAATATCAACAAGAAATGCCATGGACACACCCAGTCATTCCAATGCTGGCGGACCGGTGGATGGGACACAGATCGGATCTGTGCAACAACGCGACACATCTTGACTGGAGTATCAGAGTAAATCCAGAACTGGTATCAGAGAATAGGAATAAGTGAGGATGTTATGCTTCAGCTTGCCAGGGCATTGGTGACACCTCGCTCCAATACCCTGTACAGTTTTTGGTCTCCTGATTTAAGGGCGAACGTTAATGGTCCAGAGGTAGTCAATCGATCGATACGTGGAATGAACGGAGTACCTTATGAGGAAAGGTTGGACAGGTGGGGCTTGTTCCACTGGGATTTAGAAGAGTGAGGGGTGGTTTGATTGAGGTTTATAAGATTCTGAATGGTCTCGACAAGGTGGACGTGGAGGCACCTGCTGTGTGTGAGCCCACAACCTGGGGGCACTGTTTGGAAATGAGGGGTCGCCCTGATAGGACACAGCTGAGGAGAATGTCTTTCTCTCGGAGGGTTGTGCGATTTTGGAAATCTGCTGCCTCAGACGGTGGTGAAGGTCAGGGTCACTGAACATTTTCAAGGTGGTGGTGTTAGGCTCGGGATTAAACGTCATTGTGGGTAGATGGGGACATGGAGCTCAACGTAAACAGACCAGCCGTGGTCTTACTGACTGGCGCAGCAGCCTCAAGGGGCAGAACTTCCCACTCCTGCTTCTATTCTATTCATTTATAAATGTAAAGGGCTGATTGGAAGTAAGAGATGTGCAGATGAACAGCTTAGGGAGAAGAGAGTGATTAGAGGGGGGGGGTATAAAATGTCATTGAGAATAGAGGGGGCAAAGAAAAAGGGGTAAAGCAGAGGGTGGAAATGGAGATTAGTGGACAGTAAATCGAGAACATACATCTCGGATTCTCTCGGGGCTGACAGGGTAAATGCTGAGAGGATGTCTCCCCTCATGGGGGTGTCTAGGACCAGAGGGTAGACTCTCAGAATAAAGGGGGGACCAATTTAACACCGCGATGAGGAGGAATTTCTTCTCTCAGAGGGTTGTGAGTCTTTGGCACTCCTCGTCACAGAGAGCTGTGGGGGCAGAGTCCGTGTCACAGAGAGCTGTGGGGACAGAGTCCTTGTCACAGAGAGCTGTGGGGACAGAGTCCGTGTCACAGAGAGCTGTGGGGACAGAGTCCGTGTCACAGAGAGCTGTGGGGGCAGAGTCCTTGTCACAGAGAGCTGTGGGGACAGAGTCCGTGTCACAGAGAGCTGTGGGGACAGAGTCCGTGTCACAGAGAGCTGTGGGGGCAGAGTCCGTGTCACAGAGAGCTGTGGGGACAGAGTCCGTGTCACAGAGAGCTGTGGGGGCAGAGTCCGTGTCACAGAGAGCTGTGGGGGCAGAGTCTGTGTCACAGAGAGCTGTGGGGACAGAGTCCGTGTCACAGAGAGCTGTGGGACAGAGTCCGTGTCACAGAGAGCTGTGGGGGAGAGAGTCCGTGTCACAGAGAGCTGTGGGGGAGAGAGTCCGTGTCACAGAGAGCTGTGGGGGCAGAGTCCGTGTCACAGAGAGCTGTGGGACAGAGTCCGTGTCACAGAGAGCTGTGGGGACAGAGTCTGTGTCACAGAGAGCTGTGGGGACAGAGTCCGTGTCACAGAGAGCTGTGGGGGCAGAGTCTGTGTCACAGAGAGCTGTGGGGGCAGAGTCCGTGTCACAGAGAGCTGTGGGGACAGAGTCCGTGTCACAGAGAGCTGTGGGGGCAGAGTCCGTGTCACAGAGAGCTGTGGGGGCAGAGTCCATGTCACAGAGAGCTGTGGGGACAGAGTCTGTGTCACAGAGAGCTGTGGGGACAGAGTCCGTGTCACAGAGAGCTGTGGGGACAGAGTCCGTGTCACAGAGAGCTGTGGGGGCAGAGTCCATGTCACAGAGAGCTGTGGGGACAGAGTCTGTGTCACAGAGAGCTGTGGGGACAGAGTCCGTGTCACAGAGAGCTGTGGGGACAGAGTCCGTGTCACAGAGAGCTGTGGGGCAGAGTCTGTGTCACAGAGAGCTGTGGGGACAGAGTCCGTGTCACAGAGAGCTGTGGGACAGAGTCCGTGTCACAGAGAGCTGTGGGGACAGAGTCCGTGTCACAGAGAGCTGTGGGGCAGAGTCTGTGTCACAGAGAGCTGTGGGGCAGAGTCCGTGTCACAGAGAGCTGTGGGGCAGAGTCTGTGTCACAGAGAGCTGTGGGGACAGAGTCCTTGTCACAGTGAGCTGTGGGGCAGAGTCCGTGTCACAGAGAGCTGTGGGGCAGAGTCCGTGTCACAGAGAGCTGTGAGGAGAGTCCGTGTCACAGAGAGCTGTGGGGACAGAGTCCGTGTCACAGAGAGCTGTGGGGACAGAGTCCGTGTCACAGAGAGCTGTGGGGCAGAGTCCGTGTCACAGAGAGCTGTGGGGCAGAGTCTGTGTCACAGAGAGCTGTGGGGACAGAGTCCGTGTCACAGAGAGCTGTGGGGACAGAGTCCGTGTCACAGAGAGCTGTGGGGCAGAGTCCGTGTCACAGAGAGCTGTGGGGACAGAGTCCGTGTCACAGAGAGCTGTGGGACAGAGTCCATGTCACAGAGAGCTGTGGGACAGAGTCCGTGTCACAGAGAGCTGTGGGGACAGAGTCCGTGTCACAGAGAGCTGTGGGGCAGAGTCCATGTCACAGAGAGCTGTGGGACAGAGTCCGTGTCACAGAGAGCTGTGGGGACAGAGTCCGTGTCACAGAGAGCTGTGGGGACAGAGTCCGTGTCACAGAGAGCTGTGGGGACAGAGTCCGTGTCACAGAGAGCTGTGGGACAGAGTCCGTGTCACAGAGAGCTGTGGGGCAGAGTCTGTGTCACAGAGAGCTGTGGGGCAGAGTCTGTGTCACAGAGAGCTGTGGGGACAGAGTCCTTGTCACAGAGAGCTGTGGGGCAGAGTCCGTGTCACAGAGAGCTGTGGGGGCAGAGTCCTTGTCACAGAGAGCTGTGGGGGCAGAGTCCGTGTCACAGAGAGCTGTGGGGCAGAGTCCGTGTCACAGAGAGCTGTGGGGCAGAGTCTGTGTCACAGAGAGCTGTGGGGACAGAGTCCGTGTCACAGAGAGCTGTGGGGACAGAGTCCGTGTCACAGAGAGCTGTGGGGACAGAGTCCTTGTCACAGAGAGCTGTGGGGCAGAGTCCGTGTCACAGAGAGCTGTGGGGCAGAGTCCGTGTCACAGAGAGCTGTGGGGACAGAGTCCATGTCACAGAGAGCTGTGGGACAGAGTCCGTGTCACAGAGAGCTGTGGGGACAGAGTCCGTGTCACAGAGAGCTGTGGGGCAGAGTCTGTGTCACAGAGAGCTGTGGGGACAGAGTCCGTGTGACAGAGAGCTGTGGGGACAGAGTCTGTGTCACAGAGAGCTGTGGGGACAGAGTCTGTGTCACAGAGAGATGTGGGGCAGAGTCCGTGTCACAGAGAGCTGTGGGGACAGAGTCCGTGTCACAGAGAGCTGTGGGGACAGAGTCCGTGTCACAGAGAGCTGTGGGGACAGAGTCCGTGTCACAGAGAGCTGTGGGGGCAGAGTCCGTGTCACAGAGAGCTGTGGGGCAGAGTCCGTGTCACAGAGAGCTGTGGGGACAGAGCCCGTGTCACAGAGAGCTGTGGGGACAGAGTCTGTGTCACAGAGAGCTGTGGGGACAGAGTCTGTGTCACAGAGAGATGTGGGGCAGAGTCCGTGTCACAGAGAGCTGTGGGGACAGAGTCCGTGTCACAGAGAGCTGTGGGACAGAGTCCGTGTCACAGAGAGCTGTGGGGCAGAGTCTGTGTCACAGGGAGCTGTGGGGGCAGAGTCCGTGTCACAGAGAGATGTGGGGACAGAGTCCGTGCGCATATTTAAGCTGAGAGAGATTCTCGATCAGTGAGGGAATCAAGGGTTAGGGGGAAAGGGCAGGAAAGTGGGCGTGAGGAATGTCGGATCAGCCACGATCCTATTGAATGGAGGAGCAGCCTCGAGGGGCCGAATGGCTTACTCCTGGTCCTATGTCTTACGGTCTTAAAACTTAAAACTAAAAAATAATAAAACAGTAATAGTAAAACAGGCATCTGAATAAATCTAAAACATGCAATATAATGATTCTAAAAGAGGTATCAGAGTAAATCTAGAACAGGTATCACAGTGGATCTAAAGTGTACAGGCCTCATGGTGGCACAGTGGTTAGCACTGCTGCCACACAGCGCCAGGGTCCCGGGTTCAATTCCGGCTTGGGTCACTGTCTGTGCGGAGTCTGCACGTTCTCCCCGTGTCTGCGTGGGTTTCCTCCGGGGGCTCCGGTTTCCTCCCACAGTCCAAAGGTGTGCAGGTTAGGTGGATGGGCCAATGTAAATTTCCTGCTAGTGTCCAGGGATGTGTAGGTGGCGTTACAGGGGTAGGGTGAGGCGGGTGGGGGTGGTGGTGGGTGGAGGAAGGGGGGGAAGGGGGGGGGGGGGTTGGACCTGGGTAGATTGCTCTTTCGCTGCAGACTCAATGGGCTGACTGGCCTCCTTCTGCACTGTAGGGATTCTATGAAATCGAGTTGGAGTACATCTAAACTGGAAAATGGAGTCGATCTGGAACAGGCTTCAGCGTTATTCCTGAACATCTGGAAGAGGCCTCAGAGAAAATCATGAACAGGCGACAGAGGGACTGAGGGTGTGAATCAGAGCAAATCTAGTAGAGGCACCAGAATAAACTTAGATTCAGAATAATTCTAGAAGACACCAGAACTGAGACATCAGAGGAATTCTAGAACTCGTGTCAGACTTGATCAGGAATGGGTATCAGCATAAATCTAAAACAGGTATCTAAGCAAAGTTAGAGCAGGTTTCAGGAAAAACGTCATTACTCAAAAGAGTGATGAATGTTTAGGTTGGTGCAATGTGAAGGTTCATTGTCATATCTGATCTTCACCTGGTCTCCGTGCTGCCTTGTCATTGCCTTTGGCAAGGTTAATGATGTGAGAGGATTGAGGCAGGAGGTGGCAGCAGTAGCAGATGGGGCATCATTTGCACTTTATCACCACAATTAATATTATTTGGAGTGTGGGTATCGCTGCCCATCCCCAGTCACCCCTTACAAAGTTGATGGTGCACTATTTGTTCCAACCAGTTTTGATGCGGCAGAATGACGATCTACCTCAAAGGTCAGTTATCGTCAAACACAGACATGATAGAAAGGGTGGAACTTAGAACAATCAGCATCAACAGGGAAAGGGTACTCAACAAACTATTGGGATTGAGGGCAGACAAGTCCCCAGGGCCTGGTGGCCTAAATCCTAGGGTGTTAAAGAAAGTGATGTGGAGATGCCGGCGTTGGACTGGGGTGAGCACAGTAAGAAGTCTTACAACACCAGGTTAAAGTCCAACAGGTTTGTTTCGAATCACTCGCTTTCGGAGCACTGCTCCTTCCTCAGGTGAATGAAGAGGTGGGTTCCAGAAACATATATATAGACAAAGTCAAAGATACAAGACCATACTTTGAATGTGAGTATTTGCAGGTAATTAAGTCTTTACAGGTCCAGACGGAGCGACTGGAGAGCGGGATAATCACCAGTTAAAGAGATGTGAATTGTCTCAAGCCAGGATAGTTGGTAGGATTTCGCAGGCCCATGCCAGATGGTGGGGGATGAATGTAATGCGACATGAATCCAAGGTCCCGGTTGAGACCGTACTCATGTGTGCGGAACTTGGCTACAAGTTTCTGTTCGCCGATTCTGCGTTGTCGCGCGTCCTGAAGGCCGCCTTGGAGAACGCTTACCCGGAGATCAGAGGCTGAATGCCCTTGACTACTGAAGTTTTCCCCGACTGGAAGGGAATATTCCTGCCTGGCGATTGTCGCGCCATGTCCGTTCATCCGTTGTCGCAGCGGCTGCATGGTCTCGCCAATGTACCACGCTTCGGGACATGAAAGTGGAAGCGGAGATGGTGGATCCATTGGTTATAACATTCCAAAATTCACTGGACACGGGAAAGGTTCCAGTGGATTGGGAAAATGCTAATGTTCAAAAAGGGAGGGAGGCAGAATGTGGGAAACTATAAACCAGTTAGTTTAGCATCTGTTGTTGGGAATTTGTTAGAATCAATGATCAAGGAAGTAATGTCAGGACATTTGGAAAGCTAAAGTGCGATCCATCAGAGTCAGCATGGTTTTATGAAGGGCAAGTCATGTTTGACCAATTTGCTCGCGTTCTTCGAAGATGTAACAAGCCATGTGGATAATGGGGACCCTGTAGATGTAGTATATCTGGACTTCTGGAAGGCATTTGATAAGGTGCCACACAAGGTTGATTCACAAAGTGAGATCACATGGGATTAGGGGTAATTCATTAGCTTGGATAGAAGACTGGCTGACGGACAGAGGGCAGAGAGTCGGGGTAAATGGACGGCAAGGTGTAACTAGTGGGGGTGCCACAGGGTTCGGTCCTTGGGCCCCAGCTACTTACAATCTATATAAACGACTTGGAGACAGGGATAGAAGGTTCTACGGCCAAATTTGCAGGTGATGCTAAACTAGGTGGAACAGTAAGTCGTAATAAGGAAATAAGAACCTTCCAAATCAATATAGATAGGTTAGGTGAGTGGGCCAAAAGGTGGCAGATGGAGTTTACGTGGATTAGTGTGAGGTTATCAATTTTGGTCAAAAAAATGAAAAGGCAACTTATTATGTAAATGGGGAGAACCCCCAGAGTGCTTCATGCAGAGGGATCTGGGTGTCCTTGGGCATCAATCACAGAAAACTAGTCTGCAGGTGCAGCAGGTAAAAAGCGGAGACAAAAGGGAGCTAATATTTTGAGTCTGGATGATTCTTTGTCAAACAGTCATCCAGACTCAAAACGTTAGCTCACTTTTCATAGAATTTACAGTGCAGAAGGAGGCCATTCGGCCCATCGTGTCTGCACCGCCCCTTGGAAAGAGCACCCTACCCAAGCCCACACCTCCACCCTATCCCTGTAGCCCAGTAACCCCACCCCACCTCACCTTTTTGGACACTAAGGGGCAATTTAGCGTGGCCAATCCAGCTAACCCGCACATCTTTGGACTGGGGGAGGAAACCGGAGCACCCGGGGGAAACCCACGCACACACGGGGAGAACGCGCAGACTCCGCACAGACAGTGACCCAAGCCGGGAATCGAACCTGGGACCCTGGCGCTGTGAAGGAGCTGTGCTAACCACTGTGCTACCTGCTGCCCTTTACTGCGTCTCTCCACAGAGGCTGTCAGACCTGCTGAGATTGTCCAGTATTTGCTGTTTTTGTTTCAGATTCCAGCATCCACAATAACTTGCTTTGATCAGCAGGTAATAAGAAAGGCAAATGGAATTTTGGCCTTTATGGCTAAAGCAATAGAGTATAAAAGTAGGGAAGTGTTGCTGCAACTGTGCAACACATTGGTGAGACGGCACCTGGAGGACTGTGTACAGTTTTGGTCCCCATGTTTGAGGAGGGATGTAGTTTCGTTGGAGGCAGTTCAGAGAAGGTTCACTGGATGGATTCCAGAGATGAGGGGTTTGACCAGTTTAGGCCGATAGTTTTGAGTTTCGAAGAGTGAGAGGAGAGCTAATTGAGGTACACAAGATGATAAAAGGTATGGACAGAGTAGACGTAAAGCGGATGTTTCCTCTTGACGGGCAATCTAGAACGAGAGGTCATAGTTTAGGATAAAGGGCAGCAGATTTAAAACAGAGATGTGGTCGTGAATGGGTGGTGAATCTGTGGAATTCGCTTCCCCAGAGTGTGGTGGATGCTGGGGAAAATTTAAGGAGGAGTGTGGTATTTTCAGGTATTATGGTACCTGAGAGGCTGAAGTACCATTGGTTAAACCTAGGGGTTTACCATTGGCTGTATAGTATAGTAGCTCCGCCCTGACAGGTGGGGTATAAGAACCCGTGCCATCCCAGCAGCCCTCATTCTGTACCTGAGCTGCTGGGGAACAGTTCTAGCTTATTAAAGCCTTCAGTTGTACTACAACCTCGTTTTAGTAGTTATTGATCGTGCATCAATTTAATAAGCTAGAACTAAGTAGAAAGGATGGATCTCCCAATCAAGCCGGAGTGTCTGCAACTCAGTCCCCACGCGACGAACTCAGCGGCGATTTTTAAGCACTGGCTGGCGTGTTTTAAAGGCTACCTTGAGACGGCTGGAGGCACACCCTCGGTAGAGCAGAAACTGCACGTCCTGCACTCAAGAGTAAGCCCAGAGACCTACACCCTCATCGAGGAGGCGGAAGATTTTGATGCAGCAATCGAACTTTTAAAAGGACACTATATTCGCCCAGTAAATCAGGTCTATGCACGTCATCTGCTTGCAACAAGACGACAAAACCCTGGGGAATCGTTGGAGGAATTCTACTGCGCACTATTGGTGCTGGGCAGAAGCTGTGGCTGCCCGCAAGTTTCGGCGAGCGAGCACACGGAACTCCTAGTCCGGGACGCCTTTGTGGCAGGTATGAGCTCTTCAGAAATCCGCCAGCGTCTTTTAGAGAAAGACACCTTGGGACTTAGGGAGGCGACTCCGGACCGCCACAGCGAACTTCTCCAGGGGCCCCGGGCTGCCAGCGGTCGCCGCCACCCCTGTATCCTAGACCCACGTGCAGACCCCGAGTGCCGCCATCTTGTCCCTCGGACACCACGCTGGACGGATGGGCGCCGCCATTTTGTCCACCCCCGACCACCATGTGCGACCAATGGGAGACGCCATCTTGGATGCCCCAGGACCCCAGCTCGGCCGACCATGCACTGCCTGAACGAAATCCACAACTACTGCGTCTGGCCTCGGTGATCCTGGACCAAACTCAACCTCGAACACTCTCAACGGCCACGAGACATCCGGCCTAATCGACTCTCGGAGCACGGAGAGCTTTATACACCCCGACACGGTAAGGCGCTGTTCCCTCTTTATCCACCCTGTTAATCGAAGAATCTCTCTAGCCTCCGGTTCTCACTCTGTAGAGATAAAGGGGTTTTGTTTAGCAAACCTCACAGTCCAGGGAAGGGAATTCAAAGATTTCCGTCCACATGTCCTTCCCCAACTCTGCGCGGCTACACTCCTGGGTTTAGACGTCCAGTGTAACCTTCAAAGCCTGACCTTCCAATTCGGCGGCCCTATAAACCCCTTACTGTCTGCAGCCCCGCGACCCTTAAGGTCGACCCGCCTTCCCTGTTTGCGAACCTCACCCCGGATTGCCAACCCGTCGCCACCAGGAGCAGACGGTACAGTTCCCAGGATCGGATCTTTATTAGGTCAGAGGTCCAAAGGCTACTGAGGGAAGGAGTCACTGAAGCGAGCAACAGTCCCTGGAGAGCTCAAGTAGTGGTGGTAAAGACCGGGAGAAGCATAGGATGGTCATCGACTACAGTCAGACCATCAACAGGTTTACGCAGCTGGACGCGTACCCCCTCCCCCGCATTTCCGACCTGGTAAACAGGATTGCGCATTATAAGGTCTTCTCCATGATGGATCTCAAGTCCGCCTACCACCAGCTACCCCTCCGTACTAGTGACCGCAAATACACTGCCTTCGAGGCAGACGGGCGGCTCTATCACTTCTTAAGGGTTCCCTTCGGTGTCACTAACGGGGTCTCGGTCTTCCAGCGCGAGATGGACCGAATGGTTGACCGGTACGGTTTACGGGCAACATTCCCGTATCTCGATAATGTCACCATCTGCGGCCACGACCAGCAGGACCACGACACCAACCTCCGAAAATTTCTCCAGACCGCTAAAATCCTTAACCTAACATACAATAAGGATAAATGCGTGTTTAGCACCGACCGTCTAGCCATTCTCGGCTACGTAGTGCGAAATGGAATTATAGGCCCAGACCCTGAATGCATGCGCCCCCTTATGGAGTTCCCCCCTCCCCCACTGCCCCAAGGCCCTGAAGCGTTGCCTAGGGTTTTTCAGTTACTACACCCAGTGGGTTCCCAACTACGCAGACAAAGCCCGTCCCCTGATCCAATCCACAACTTTCCCCCTGTCGATAGAGGCCCGCCAGGCCTTCAGCCGCATCAAAGCAGACATTGCAAAGGCCACGATGCACACCATCGACGAGTCCCTCCCCTTCCAGGTCGAGAGCGATGCGTCCGACGTCGCTCTGGCGGCCACCCTCAACCAAGCGGGCAGACCCGTGGCCTGCTTCTCCCGTACCCTCCATGCTTCCGAAATCCGCCACTTCTCAGTCGAAAAGGAGGCCCATGCCATAGTAGAAGCTGTGCGACATTGGAGGCATTACCTGGCCGGCAGGGGATTCACTCTCCTCACTGACCAACGGTCGGTTGCTTTCATGTTCGATAATGCACAGCGGGGCAAGATAAAAAACGATAAGATCTTGCGGTGGAGGATCGAACTCTCCACCTACAACTACGAGATCTTGTATCGTCCTGGGAAGCTGAACGAGCCTCCTGACGCCCTGTCCAGCGGTACATGTGCTACCGCACAAGTAGACCGCCTCCGAGCCCTCCAAGAGGACCTCTGCCACCCGGAGGTCACTCGCTTTTTCAATTTTGTTAAAACCCGCAACTTGCCCTACTCCATCGAGGAGGTCAGGACAGCCACCAGGGACTGCCAAATCTGCGCGGAGTGCAAACCGCACTTCTACCGGCCAGAGAGAGCGCACCTGATAAAGGCTTCCCGTCCCTTTGAACGCCTCAGCATGAACTTCAAAGGCCCCCTCCCCTCCACCGACCGCAACACGTACTTCCTGAACGTGATTGACGAGTACTCCCGGTTCCCATTCGCCATCCCCTGCCCCGACATGACCGCAACCACCGTCATCAAGGCCCTCCATAGCATCTTTGCACTGTTCGGGTTCCCCGCTTACATACACAGTGATAGGGATCCTCCTTTATGAGCGACGAACTGCGTCAATTCCTGCTCAGCAAGGGCATCGCCTCGAGCAGGACGACCAGTTACAACCCCCGGGGAAACGGACAGGTAGAGAGGGAGAACGGAACAGTCTGGAAGACCGTTCTACTGGCCCTACGGTCCAGGAACCTCCCAGTCTCCCGCTGGCAGGTAGTCCTCCCGGAGGTCCTCCACGCCATCCGGTCACTGCTTTGTACGACCACCAATCAGACACCTCACGAACGACTCCTTGTCTTCCCCTGGAAGTCCTCCTCCGGGACCTCGCTCCCGACGTGGCTGGCAGCACCCGGACCCATCCTGCTCCGAAAACACGTGCGGGTGCACAAGTCGGACCCGTTGGTCGAGAGAGTCCACCTGCTGCACGCTAACCCCCAGAACACCTACATGGCGTTCCCTGACGGCCGACAAGATACGGTCTCCCTACGGGACCTGGCGCCCGCCGGAATCCCACATACATCCCAGCCACCAGTCCCACCCTCCCCTTCACCGCAGCACCTTACAGGAGGATCAATCCTCCCGCCGCTCCTGCCTAGGCCCTACCACCCACCGACGCCCCCGACAGGCGCCCCCTTCCCAGGTCAGCCGTTTTTCCCACCAGCCCCGTCTAGGGGTGATGAAGCTGCCATGGAGGCCGAAGCCACGCTCCCGGAGTTGCAGACGCCCGGGCCCCCACCGGAATCACCACCAAGGCTCAGACGATCCCAGAGGACGACCAGGGCGCCCGACCGACTGATTGCTTCATTTTAATGAATGTATATACCCGCCATGTTTGTAAATATTCGCTGTAAGGAGGTATCACGGTACCTCCATATCTGATCATACCATGTTGTTACATTGTGTTGTTACTGGCCACCACCCCCGCCGGACTCTTTTTAACAGGGGGTGAATGTGGTATTATCAGGTATTACGGTACCTGAGAGGCTGAAGTACCATTGGTTAAACCTAGGGGTTTACCATTGGCTGTATATAGTAGCTCCGCCCTGATAGGCGGGGTATAAGAACCCGTGCCGTCCCAGCAGCCCTCATTCTGTACCTGAGCTGCTGGGGAACAGGTCTAGCTTATTAAAGCCTTCAGTTGTATTACAACCTTGTTTTAGTAGTTATTGATCGTGCATCAAGGAGTTAGACAGATTTTTAATTAGCAATGGGTTGAAGGGTTATGGAGAACGGGCAGGAAAGGTGAGATCAGCTATGATCGTGTGGAATGGCGGAGGGGGCTCGGGGGGGCTGAATTGCCGAATCCTGCTCCTAGTTCTTGTGGTCTAACGAAGCTTGTATGGGACGAGAGTCAATTATAAACCCAGATTGGTCAAGGGATCTGAGTGAACCAGTTGGATTGAGGTGACATGATCACTTTTACTAAGAACCATCTTTTCATTTCCACACTGTCATTTTAAACCTTTCTAGCTCAAATCATTTGAACCCCATACCCCTCTGAGTCTGCAAACAAACGAGGTGAATCCAACTTAGCAGTGGGAGGAGTGACGGCGACAAAGGCAATTGGGTCTGTTCAAGAGAAAGTGTGGATGCTATAATTACAGAGTTGGCAGCAACAAACCTACAATTTCGACAGAGGCTCCCCCCACCTCATCCACAAGGGCACTTTAGAAAAGGGGAGAGTCTCACTCAAGGTATCATCGAACCTGAGAACCGTACAGCACAAAAGGAGGCTATTTGGCCCAAAGAGTCTGATCTGGCTCAGAGTCTGTCACGAGGACCAGAATGAGGACAGACTTACTTGGCGGCGTCCCGGAGGTCAGTGACATTGCGGATTTTACCGAGACCGTCTTTGAAGGTTGTCCTGTTGGCCACGGTCAGTATCCCGTTTTTGGTGGTGAAGTCGGGGAAGCATCGTCGAAGAACTGGGAGGAAAAAGGAAGAGGAAAATCACTGGGGGGCCGGGGGGGTCGGGGGTTAGAAATCCTGCCAGCCGCTCCTAGTGACAAACACAGCGACAAGCTCAGATCAAATCCCTCCAACCGCCACTGAACCCAATTACAGAGGCTGTACCGCACTGTCCCAGGCCATTGGCACGAATGGACCACCCAGTGTTTAGTGGACTCATCCGACTCTTCATCACCGCACCCTATCAGCAACTCCCTCTCTCCCTCTCTCCCTCTCTCCCTCATCCAGCTTCCCCTGAAATGTCCCGATACCATTCACCTCAATCAGTCCCTGTGGGAGCGAGTCACACATTCTCCCCACTCTCTGGGCAAAGACAATTATCCTGAATTCATCAATTGGATTTATTAGTGACCGTCTTATATTTGTGATACCTAGTTTTAGACTCGACAATGGAAACATATTTTCTTTGTGTTCTGTGGTGGCCTGGTCCCTCTAAGGGGGCAAACTCCATTGACCAAGTGACCAGGGCCAATCACGGCGCAGCATGCGAACCCCGTCCAGTGGGTGTTTGGGCGGGACCTTGGGCGCGAGGCCCTTGGGCAGGACCCTGGGCGCGGGGCCCTTGGGCAGGACCTTGGGCGCGGGGCCCTTGGGCAGGACCCTGGGCGCGGGGCCCTTGGGCAGGACCCTGGGCGCGGGGCCCTTGGGCAGGACCCTGGGCGCGGGGCCCTTGGGCAGGACCCTGGGCGCGGGGCCCTTGGGCAGGACCTTGGGCGCGGGGCCCTTGGGCAGGACCCTGGGCGCGGGGCTCTTGGGCAGGACACTGGGCGCGGGGCCCTTGGGCAGGACACTGGGCGCGGGGCCCTTGGGCAGGTCCCTGGGCACGGGGCCCTTGGGCAGGACCAGGGAGCTGAAGTGTAAAGACCTTTGTATATATAGTTCTGAGTTTGTTATGTAACTGCCTTTTGCCTCTCATCAATAAACGCACGGTAGCACAGTGGTTAGCACAGTTGCTTCACAGCTCCACGGTCCCAGGTTCGATTCCTGGCTTGGGTCACTGTCTGTGCGGAGTCTGCACGTTCTCCCCGTGTCTGCGTGGGTTTCCTCCGAGTGCTCCGGTTTCCTCCCACAAATCCCGAAAGACGTACTGTTAGGTGAATTGGACATTCTGAATTCTCCCTCCGTGTACCCGAACAAGTGCCGGAATGTGGCGACTAGGGGATTTTCACAGTAACTTCATTGCAGTGTTAATGTAAGCCTACTTGTGACAATAATAAAGATGATTATTATTATTTATTTTTTACTGGAAGCCTCCAGAATATGTCTCGTGCCACCACATGCAACCTATCGAAATGCTTCATAACAACCTGCACCAGATTAACCCACCCCCACCATCGCCCAATCATTGGAACATAGTCGGCAATTCAGTCCTTCGAGCCTGCTCCTCCGTCCAATCAGATCATGGCTGATATCTTTCCTTTTCCAGAGATTAGGCCGCAAGCCTCTTCAATCTTTCCTCACATTATCATTGATTATGACCTCTCAGATCTGAGCTTGTCCTTGTAAAATTTGTTTGTATCTCTTTTATTAAAATGGAAACCCGGGGCTGGATTCCGCGCCCGCCGCGATACATTTCTGTTGCACCCCGCCAGCGGGATGCGCCGTTACGCAGGGCGGTCAATGGGGTTTCCCATTGTGGAGCAGCCCCACGCCGTCGGGAACCCCCCCCGGGCTGTCAGTAAAATGGAGCATCCCCATTGAGAATCTGGAGGCGGTTTCGCCAACACTTCGGGTTGGGGGCAGGGTCAAGGGAAATGCCGATTCGGGGGAACCACAGATTTGAGCCAGGGAAGTGGGATGGAAGTTTTCGGAAATGGGAAGAGAGGGGAATTAAGACGCTAAAAGATTTGTTTCTTCGGGGTCGGTTTACAGGATTGAGGGAGCTGGAAGCGAAGTATGGGCTAGAGCAGGGAGAAGGGTTTAGGTACATGCAGGTTCGGGATTTTGCCAGAAAGGAGATACAGAGCTTCCCAGAGGAACCGGCCTCCACATTGCTGGAGGAGGTGCTGACGACAGGGGGACTGGAGAAGGGGTTAGTGTTAGCGGTGTACGGAGCTATTTTGGAAGAGGACAAGGCACCACTGGAAGGGATCAAAGCAAAGTGGGAGGAAGAGTTGGGAGAGGGTATGGAGGGGTTCTGGTGTGAGGTGTTCCGGAGAGTGAGTGCCTCCACCTCGTGTGCGAGGTTGGGGCTGATACAGCTGAAGGTGGTATACAGAGCACACCTCATGAGGGCGAGGATGTGCCGATTTTTTGAAGTAGAGGATGTGTGTAAGCGTTGCGGGGGGGCGGTTTATCACGTTCATATGTTTCGGTCCTGTCCAAAGCTAGGGGAGTACTGGAAGGAGGTGTTTCGGGTAATTTCCAAGGTGGTGCGTGTGAAACTGGACCCGGGCCCCTGGGAGGCCATATTCGGGGTGTCGGACCAGCCAGGGTTGGAAACGGGAGCGGAGGCAGATATCATAGCCTTCGCCTCATTGATCGCCCGAAGGCGGATCCTGCTGGGATGGAGAGCAGCCTCTCCACCCTGTGCCCTGGCGTGGCGGGGGGAACCTGTTGGAATACCTGACCCTTGAGAAGGTTAAGTTCGAACTGAGGGGAAGCTCGGAGGGTTCTACAATTCATGGGCACTATTTATTATGCACTTTCAAGAACTGGATAACATTGAACATTAGTTGGGGGGGGGGGGGGGGGGGGCTGTGCAGATTAAGGGTGACTATGGGTAATCCCTGATTCCTTTTTGTCATTTGTTTATGTAAACATGCGGGCTGATGTTTGGTGGGCGGATGGGATCATTGTTATTATGGGGATTGACATATCTTGCTGATTATTGTTTATTGTTGATGGGTGTAAATGGGGGAGAAAAGGTATTTTTTTAAATGGAGCATCCTGCCGCTGGAAAATCCAGCCCCAGAACATGCTCCCCGAACAGTCACCAGAACTAATGCTCTGTGTGTGGTCTAATCAAGGTTCTATATATGCTCAGCATAAACTTCCAATTTACATAACTTTTCTGGAATCAAAGAAGGGTGCGGCACAGGAGGCGGCCATTCAGCCCATCAACAAAGCGGCGGAGAGTGTAATGGCGATCTAGACTCTCAGTCAAGCCTCATTACGTATGCAGGTAAGTGAGTTACGACTCTTTAAAAAGCTGGCCTGATTCCAGGAATATTGTGGAGGGGTGGGACATGCCTTTCTCCGTGACAGAACCAGCCAGGTTGGATAAAGGACTTTGACGGAAAACAGCCCTGGAAAATCAGACAGTGTGGGAACGGGTCACGGAGCCAGGACCAGCCGCTCATGTTCAAATGGGCTCCTGAATCAGCACGGCTGGATAAAACCCCAGCAAGCCATCCATGCGATTGTTAGATTTTTGTTCGCCAAGGTTTTTCAAAACTTAATTCCTGGGAAGTGGGCATCGCTAACATGGCCGGTATTTATTGTTCATCCTTCATCGCTTTTGAACTGGGTGCCTCACTCGGCCATTTCAGCGGTTATTTAAGTATCAGCCATATTGTTGTGGGGCTGGAGTCACGTGTAGGCCAGACCAGGTAAGGACGGCAGATTTCCTTCACAAAAGGACATCAGTGACCCAGGTGGGTTTTTACAACAATCAACAATGGTTTCATGGTCATCATTAGACTTTGTTAATTCTAGATTTTTAAAATGTAATTTAAAAATTGCCATGCGGGGGGATTCTAATCCTGGTCGCCTGGTCCCTGCATTGCTAATCCAGAGACGATACCAATGTTAAGGGCCATGGAACCTACTCCAGTAGATGCAGTTAATGTACAGATCAGCCATGATCTCACTAACAATAAGACAGTTTGAAGGGGCCTCTTCCTAATATCTGTGAGGCCAGTTTGAATCCAGTCGTGTACACCACTTAAACCTTTTTTAAAAAAGTATATGTTGGGGCTTTGATGATGCTGGCAAGGTTGGTATTTAATAAGAGAATCCCGACTGTGCAGAAGAAGGCCAATCAGCCCATCGACCCTATCCATGTCCACACCATCCTATCCCATGCAACCCAACAACAGCCTAACCTGCACATCTTTGGACACTAAGGGGCAATTTATCATGGCCAATCCACCTAACCTGCACAGCTTTGGACTGTGGGAGGAAACCCACGCAAACACAGGGAGAAGGTGCAGACAGTGACCCGAGGCTGAAACAGGACCCGGGTCCCTGGCGCTGTGAGGCAGCAGTGCTAACCACTGTACCTCCCATTTTGTGAATGGATTTGGTGCTTGTTGGCTCTTGAGGAGGTCTAGAACTTCTTGTGGTGACAGCTGACAGTCTCTGTGTCAGAGATCAAGAGTCAATAGCGGGTAGCACTGAGGTCACGTGTAAAAGAACCTTCATTTATATAGCGTCTTTCGCCACCACATCATGTCACAAAGTGCTTTGATATTTTTGGAGTGTAGTCACTGTAGCGAGGTGTAAAATGCAGCAGATGAGGGATTAATGTCGTCCTGGACAATATGGGGGGGGGGAGGGTGCGGCTAAAGAACCACACTCCTCTTAGCTGGATTAGGAGGAGGATCAATTAGAGCATAAACAATGCTGCTGATTAATTGGGCTGAAATTCACTGTAATTTGATATGAACAACATTCGGTCATTACAACGACTGGGGACTTCACCGATTGACTAAATACCTATTAATTTTTCCGATATTGGCCGATCACATTCCATTACTCATGTCATTGACGAGCCAGCAATTCTTACCAGGTCAGTTGCAAAAGAAAGTGATTTAAGAGGGGAAGCTTAAAACCTAGTTGGTAAAAAATTCACTTTCACTTTTCATTCAGTCAGGCAGAAGGTCATGAGTTCAAGTCCCACCCCAGAGGTTGAGCACACAACTCTGCCCAACACACCTCACACACTACTGAGGGTGTGCCGCACTGTCAGAGGGTCAGTACTGAGGGAGCGCCGCACTGTCAGAGGGTCAGTACTGAGGGAGTGCTGCACTGTCAGAGGGTCAGTACTGAGGGAGTGCTGCACTGTCAGAGGGTCAGTACTGAGTGAGTGCTGCACTGTCAGAGGGTCAGTACTGAGGGAGCGCTGCACTGTCAGAGGGTCAGGACTGAGGGAGTGCCGCACTGTCAAAGGGTCAGTACTGAGGGAGTGCTGCACTGTCAGAGGGTCAGTACTGAGGGAGTGCTGCACTGTCAGAGGGTCAGTACTGAGGGAGTGCTGCACTGTCAGAGGGTCAGAACTGAGGGAGTGCCGCACTGTCAGAGGGTCAGTACTGAGGGAGTGCTGCACTGTCAGAGGGTCAGTACTGAGGGAGTGCTGCACTGTCAGAGGGTCAGTACTGAGGGAGTGCTGCTCTGTCAGAGGGTCAGTACAGAGAGGGTGCCGCACTGTCAGAGGGTCAGTACTGATGGAGTGCTGCACTGTCAAAGGGTCAGTACTGAGGGAGAGCTGCACTGTCAGAGGGTCAGTACTGAGGGAGAGCTGCACTGTCACAGGGTCAGTACTGAGGGAGTGCTGCACTGTCAGAGGGTCAGTACTGAGGGAGAGCAGCACTGTCAGAGGGTCAGTACTGAGGGAGTGCTGCACTGTCAGAGGGTCAGTACTGAGGGAGTGCTGCACTGTCAGAGGGTCAGTACTGAGGGAGTGCTGCATTGTCAGAGGGTCAGTACTGAGGGAGTGCCGCAGTGTCAGAGGGTCAGTACTGAGGGAGTGCTGCACTGTCAGAGGGTCAGCACTGAGGGAGCGCTGCACTGTCAGAGTGTCAGTACTGAGGGAGTGCTGCACTGTCAGAGGGTCAGTACTGAGGGAGCGCTGCACTGTCAGAGGGTCAGTACTGAGGGAGTGCCGCACTGACAGAGGGTCAGTACTGAGGGAGTGCCGCACTGTCAGAGGGTCAGTACTGAGGGAGTGCTGCACTGTCAGAGGGTCAGGACTGAGGGAGTGCCGCACTGTCAGAGGGTCAGTGCTGAGGGAGTGCTGCACTGTCAGAGGGTCAGTACTGAGGGAGTGCTGCACTGTCAGAGGGTCAGTACTGAGGGAGTGCCGCACTGTCAGAGGGTCAGTGCTGAGGGAGTGCTGCACTGTCAGAGGGTCAGTACTGAGGGAGTGCTGCACTGTCAGAGGGTCGGTACTGAGGGAGTGCCGCACTGTCAGAGGGTCAGTACTGAGGGAGTGCTGCACTGTCAGAGGGTCAGTACTGAGGGAGTGCTGCACTGTCAGAGGGTCAGTATTGAGGGAGAGCTGCACTGTCAGAGGGTCAGTACTGACGGAGTGCCGCACTGTCAGAGGGTCAGTACTGAGGGAGTGCCGCACTGTCAGAGGGTCAGTACTGATGGAGTGCTGCACTGTCAAAGGGTCAGTACTGAGGGAGAGCTGCACTGTCAGAGGGTCAGTACTGAGGGAGTGCTGCACTGTCAGAGGTTCAGTACTGAGGGAGCGCCGCACTGTCAGAGGGTCAGTACTGAGGGAGTGCTGCACTGTCAGAGGGTCAGTACTGAGGGAGTGCCGCACTGTCAGAGGGTCAGTACTGAGGGAGTGCCGCACTGTCAGAGGGTCAGTACTGAGGGAGTGCTGCACTGTCAGAGGGTCGTTTCCACGCGCTGGGATATTCCGACGCAGATGTAATTCAGTGAAGCTGACCGATCACTTAAACATGTAAATCTGGAGCTCGCTCAGTGAGGGCAATATCCAGATCGCGACGTCTCGTTAGACCGTGCGCGGCGTCCCGAGCGTCGTAAATCTCGCGAGATCCAACGGCATCGCCGCAGCGCCGGGCCGGGCTCGCGAGGCCATCCGATCACGCCCTGTATCTCTAAACATGATGTTTGCATTCACCTGGTTCCCTTTTATTGCTTTCATTGAAAAGCTGGGTCCACTCCCGCCTAACCGAAAATCTTGGCTTCATTATTGTGCCGGGAATCTCGCGCTCGCAGCCGGGATGGGCTGAAATCACAGGAATCATGGGTGGAGGATAGTCCTCCAACATTGGACCCCTGACCCATGCCCCCTGTCAGCTTGGCTGCCCGCCTGATCAGCAGCATGGATTGTGGATCCTCCCCGCGTGACACTGCATCAAAAGAAGATTTCATACTTACAGGGTCGGCTGGGAACAATCATTGATGGACAATCTTCGTCTCGCATCACTTGGGCTGCAGACTGAAATGGACAACACAGGAAGCGGGTGGTTAGCAGAATGTTGAATATTTTGCGGGACAGCAGACAACTCAGTTCAAAGTGCAGCCCCTTTTGGAAAGAGGCAAGTCAGACAATTTGACACATGTCAGCCCATCCACCTATACTATCCCCTCTGATTGCCAATAACCCAACAATACTTCACAAAAGGAATTGCAGTCCAGAGAATGTGTTTTGTTGTCAAGTCTCTCCATCCTTTCAGCCTCCACATTGCTCGAATCAACTTTAAACAGCATCAAAGGTGTCAGAAAACCGACAAGGATATTATCAGGACTGAGAGGTTGTGAATATCAGGAAAGATCGAGCTACCTGAGCTTCTTTTCAGCAAAAAGAGTAATTGCAGGAGGTGACCTGATACTTAAACTAGGCATCAAAAATAAACAACAGTCACCAATAAATCCCATTGCAAATTCAGGAGAAACATCTTTACCGACAGGGAGTGTGGAGAATGTGGGACTCACTCCCACAGGGAGTGGGGAGAATGTGGGACTCGCTCCTACAGGGAGTGGGGAGAATGTGGGACTCGCTCCCACAGGGAGTGGGGAGAATGTGGAACTCACTCCCACAGGGAGTGGGGAGAATGTGGAACTCGCTCCCACAGGGAGTGGGGAGAATGTGGGACTCGCTCCCACAGGGAGTGGGGAGAATGTGGGACTCACTCCCACAGGGAGTGGGGAGAATGTGGAACTCGCTCTCACAGGGAGTGGGGAGAATGTGGAACTCGCTCCGACAGGGAGTGGGGAGAATGTGGGACTCGCTCCCACGGGGAGTGGGGAGAATGTGGGACTCGCTCCCACAGGGAGTGGGGAGAATGTGGAACTCGCTCCCACAGGGAGTGGGGAGAAAGTGGGACTCGCTCCCACAGGGAGTGCGGAGAATGTGGAACTCGCTCCCACGGGGAGTGGGGAGAATGTGGGACTCGCTCCCACAGGGAGCGGGGAGAATGTGGAACTCACTCCGAGAGGGAGTGGGGAGAATGTGGGACTCGCTCCCACAGAGAGTGGGGCGAATGTGGAACTCGCTCCCACAGGGAGTGGGGAGAGAGTGGGACTCGCTCCCACAGGGAGTGGGGAGAATGTGGGACTCGCTCCCACAGGGAGTGGGGAGAATGTGGGACTCGCTTCCACAGGGAGTGGGGAGAATGTGGGACTCGCTCCCACAGGGAGTGGGGAGAATGTGGGACTCGCTCCCACAGGGAGTGGGGAGAATGTGGGACTCGCTCCCACAGGGAGTGGGGAGAATGTGGGACTCGCTCCCACAGGGAGTGGGGAGAATGTGGAACTCGCTCCCACAGGGAGTGGGGAGAATGTGGGACTCGCTCCCACAGGGAGTGGGGAGAATGTGGAACTCGCTCCCACAGGGAGTGGGGAGAATGTGGGACTCGCTCCCACAGGGAGTGGGGAGAATGTGGAACTCGCTCCCACAGGGAGTGGGGAGAATGTGGGACTCACTCCCACAGGGAGTGGGGAGAATGTGGGACTCGCTCCCACAGGGAGTGGGGAGAATGTGGAACTCGCTCCCCCAGGGAGTGGGGAGAGTGTGGAACTCGCTCCCACAGGGAGTGGGGAGAATGTGGGACTCGCTCCCACAGGGAGTGGTTGAAGTGAATAGTGGTTGAAGGTGAAGGTGGAGAAATACATGAGGGAGAAAAGAATAGGAGCTGCTGGTCGGGTGAGATAGCGAGGGGGAGGGAGGAGGCTGGTGTGGAGCTGAAACACCCATCACAGACCAGACGGGCCGAACAGCCTGCTTCTGAGGTTTTAATGTATGTGTGAATTCGCTGTATGCACCCACCTTTCTGGGGGTGTTGAATCCGGGCTGGCAGAACTGTCGGTAATAGGCCCAATACGTTCTGTTCCATCCGAACAGAGATTTCGAATCAATGTAGCGAGCAAAACGGTTCGGACATTTCTCAACACAGACCTGGCAAAGAGGGAGGAAAAGATCAACAGGATGACTTTAAATGTTCAATTCACATCACCTTCCATGACAACAGATATTAGATTTAAGATTCAAGGAGAAACGTTTAACCCAGCGAGCTCCCTCCAAACCTTCCCCTCAGGTTCAGAGGCAGGTGGACACAAGTAAGGTCTCAGCGTAATGGAATAATCTCACACCTCTCACGGACAAAGTCATGCATGGTGACCACATAACGCAGACCAGAGCTGTCAGAGGGTCAGTACTGAGGGAGTGCTGCACTGTCAGAGGGTCAGTACTGAGGGAGTGCCGCACTGTCAGAGGGTCAGTACTGAGGGAGTGCTGCACTGTCAGAGGGTCAGTACTGAGGGTGTGCTGCACTGTCAGTGGGTCAGTACTGAGGGAGTGCCGCACTGTCAGACGGTCAGTACTGAGGGTGTGCTGCACTGTCAGAGGGTTAGTACTGAGGGAGCGCTGCACTGTCAGAGGGTCAGTACTGAGAGAGTGCTGCACTGTCAGAGGGTCAGTACTGAGGGAGTGCCGCACTGCCAGAGGGTCAGTACTGAGGGAGTGCTGCACAGTCAGGGGGTCAGTACTGAGGGAGTGCCGCACTGTCAGAGGGTCAGTACTGAGGGAGTGCAGCACTGTCAGAGGGTCAGTACTGAGGGAGCGCCGCACTGTCAGAGGGTCAGTACTGAGGGAGTGCCGCACTGTCAGACGGTCAGTACTGAGGGTGTGCTGCACTGTCAGAGGGTCAGTACTGAGGGAGTGCCGCACTGTCAGAGGGTCAGCACTGAGGGAGTTCAGAGGGTCAGTACTGAGGGAGCGCTGCACTGTCAGAGGGTCAGTATTGAAGGAGAGCGTCACTGTTAGAGGGTCAGTACTGAGGGAGTTCAGAGGGTCAGTACTGAGGGAGCGCTGCACTGTCAGGGGGTCAGTATTGAAGGAGAGCGTCACTGTTAGAGGGTCAGTACTGAGGGGGTGCTGCACTGTCAGAGGGTCAGTATTGAGTGAGTGCTGCACTGTCAGAGGGTCAGTACTGAGGGAGTGCTGCACTGTCAGTGGGTCAGTACTGAGGGAGTGCCGCACTGTCAGAGGGTCAGTACTGAGTGAGTGCTGCACTGTCAGAGGGTCAGTACTGAGGGGGTGCTACACTGTCAGAGGGTCAGTACTGAGGGTGTGCTGCACTGTCAGTGGGTCAGTACTGAGGGGGTGCTGCACTGTCAGAGGGTCAGTACTGAGGGAGTGCTGTACTGCCAGAGGGTCAGTACTGAGGGAGTGCCGCACTGCCAGAGGGTCAGTACTGAGGGAGTGCTGTACTGCCAGAGGGTCAGTACTGAGGGAGTGCCACACTGTCAGAGGGTCAGTACTGAGGGTATGCCGCACTGTCAGAGGGTCAGTACTGAGGGAGTGCCGCACTGTCAGAGGGTCAGTACTGAGGGAGTGCCGCACTGTCAGAGGGTCAGTATTGAGGGAGTGCTGCACTGTCAGAGGGTCAGTACTGAGGGAGTGCCGCACTGTCAGAGGGTCAGTACTGAGGGAGTGCCGCACTGTCAGAGGGTCAGTACTGAGGGTATGCCGCACTGTCAGAGGGTCAGTACTGAGGGAGTGCCGCACTGTCAGAGGATCAGTACTGAGGGAGTGCTGCACTGTCAGAGGGTCAGTACTGAGGGAGTGCTGCACTGTCAGAGGGTCAGTACTGAGGGAGTGCCGCACTGTCAGAGGGTCAGTACTGAGGGAGTGCTGCACTGTCAGAGGGTCAGTACTGAGGGTATGCCGCACTGTCAGAGGGTCAGTACTGAGGGTATGCCGCACTGTCAGAGGGTCAGTACTGAGGGAATGCTGCAGTGTCAGAGGGTCAGTACTGAGGGTATGCCGCACTGTCAGAGGGTCAGTACTGAGGGAGTGCTGCACTGTCAGAGGGTCAGTACTGAGGGAGTGCTGCACTGTCAGAGGGTCATACTGAGGGAGTGCTGCACTGTCAGAGGGTCAGTACTGAGGGAGTGCTGCACTGTCAGAGGGTCAGTGCTGAGGGAGTGCTGCACTGTCAGAGGGTCAGTACTGAGGGAGTGCTGCACTGTCAGAGGGTCAGTACTGAGGGAGTGCCGCACTGTCAGAGGGTCAGTACTGAGGGAGTGCCGCACTGTCAGAGGGTCAGTACTGAGGGAGTGCCGCACTGTCAGAGGGTCAGTACTGAGGGAGTGCCGCACTGTCAGAGGATCAGTACTGAGGGAGTGCTGCACTGTCAGAGGGTCAGTACTGAGGGAGTGCTGCACTGTCAGAGGGTCAGTACTGAGGGAGTGCCGCACTGTCAGAGGGTCAGTACTGAGGGAGTGCTGCACTGTCAGAGGGTCAGTACTGAGGGTATGCCGCACTGTCAGAGGGTCAGTACTGAGGGTATGCCGCACTGTCAGAGGGTCAGTACTGAGGGAGTGCTGCAGTGTCAGAGGGTCAGTACTGAGGGTATGCCGCACTGTCAGAGGGTCAGTACTGAGGGAGTGCTGCACTGTCAGAGGGTCAGTACTGAGGGAGTGCTGCACTGTCAGAGGGTCATACTGAGGGAGTGCTGCACTGTCAGAGGGTCAGTACTGAGGGAGTGCTGCACTGTCAGAGGGTCAGTGCTGAGGGAGTGCTGCACTGTCAGAGGGTCAGTACTGAGGGAGTGCTGCACTGTCAGAGGGTCAGTACTGAGGGAGTGCCGCACTGTCAGAGGGTCAGTACTGAGGGAGTGCCGCACTGTCAGAGGGTCAGTACTGAGGGAGTGCCGCACTGTCAGAGGGTCAGTACTGAGGGAGTGCCGCACTGTCAGAGGGTCAGTACTGAGGGAGTGCCGCACTGTCAGAGGGTCAGTACTGAGGGAGTGCTGCACTGTCAGAGGGTCAGTACTGAGGGAGTGCCGCACTGTCAGAGGGTCAGTACTGAGGGAGTGCCGCACTGTCAGAGGGTCAGTACTGAGGGAGTGCCGCACTGTCAGAGGGTCAGTACTGAGGGAGTGCCGCACTGTCTTACCTGTTTAGTTGGACACTGTAAATTTATGAGGACGGCCGGACTTGCACACTTAAGGATATTGAAGTAGAATAAAATGGTCTTGTTCCTGGAAGAGAATGAGATAAGTGTTACTAACCCTTATAAAGGAGTGAAAAGAACCCGCTCCCTACGTTAGCAACAGAATGGAAACGCTACAACTGGGACTTGCAACAAAATCCAATTATTGCCCAATCTTAAAACCAGAGAATGGTGCCTGTGCAGGAGGTAACTTTCCTCACTGTCCCTGTGCTGACTCTCTGAATGACCAACTCAATTTGTGCCCGACCCCCGCCTTCTCCCTCCAACTCCCCAAGCTCCTCTGTCTCACGTAATCATTGAATTCCCTATTGAAAGCCTCGCCTAAGCCCGCCTGCACCATGCTCGCAGACAGCGAGTTCCAGACTCTATCCACTCGCTGTGAGGGACACATTCTCCTCATGTCGCCATTTCTTCTTCAGCCAATTTACTGCAAATCTGTGCCCCTCCTTCCCAATCCTTCCACCAATGGGAAGAGTTCCAGCCTCTCTGCTTTGTCCAGACCCCTCGTGAGTTTGAAAATCCTCGATCAAATCCTCTCTCAATCTTCTCTTCTTCAAGGAAATCAGTCCCAAATTCTCCAATCTATCTGCAGAACTGAAGTTCCTCATTCCTGGAACCATTCTCCTGAATCTTTTCTGCTCCCACTCCAATGTCTTCACATCTTTCTCTGAACTAGATCCAAAATTCGAATTGAGGCTGAGCCAGTGTTTTATCGAAGTTCAATGTACCTCCCGTGCCCCTCCACTCTGTCCCCATTGATCAAACTCACAATCCTGCTTTATTAACCCTGCTCCCAACCTGTCCTGTCACCTTCCCCTGCCATCTTCACCTGCCACCCTCCCCGCCACCCTCACCTGCCACATTCCCTGTCACCTTCAACTGCCTCCCTCACCTGCCACCTTCCCCGTCACCTTCACCTGCCACCTTCCCTGTCACCTGCCACCTTCACCTGCCACCTTCCCCGTCACCTTTACCTGCCACCTTCACCTGCCACCTTCCCTGTCACCTTCACCTGCCACCTTCCCCGTCACCTTCACCTGCCACCTTCACCTGCCACCTTCCCTGTCACCTTCACCTGTCACCTGCCACCTTCACCTGTCACCTTCGCCTGTCACCTGCCACCTTCCCCGTCACCTTCACCTGTCACCTTCACCTGTCACCTTCACCTGTCACCTTCACCTGCCACCTTCCCCATCACCTGCCACATTCACCTGCCACCTTCCCTGTCACCTTCACCTGCCACCTGCACCTGCCCCCTGCACCTGTCCCATGCACCTGCCACCTTCACCTGCCACCTTCACCTGCCACCTTCACCTGTCACCTTCACCTGCCACCTTCACCTGTCACCTTCACCTGTCACCTTCACCTGTCACCTTCACCTGCCACCTTCACCTGTCACCTTCCCCGTCACCTTCACCTGCCACCTTCACCTGTCACCTTCCCCGTCACCTGCCACATTCACCTGTCACCTTCCCCGTCACCTTCACCTGCCACCTTCACCTGTCACCTTCACCTGCCACCTTCACCTGCCACCTTCACCTGTCACCTTCACCTGTCACCTTCACCTGTCACCTTCCCTGTCACCTTCACCTGCCACCTTCACCTGTCACCTTCACCTGCCACCTTCCCCGTCACCTGCCACCTTCACCTGCCACCTTCCCCGTCACCTTCACCTGCCACCTTCACCTGCCACCTTCCCTGTCACCTTCACCTGCCACCTTCCCCGTCACCTTCACCTGCCACCTTCACCTGCCACCTTCCCTGTCACCTTCACCTGTCACCTGTCACCTGCCACCTTCACCTGTCACCTTCGCCTGTCACCTTCACCTGCCACCTTCACCTGTCACCTTCACCTGTCACCTTCACCTGTCACCTTCACCTGTCACCTTCACCTGCCACCTTCCCCGTCACCTGCCATATTCACCTGCCACCTTCCCTGTCACCTTCACCTGCCACCTGCACCTGCCCCCTGCACCTGTCCCCTGCACCTGCCACCTTCACCTGCCACCTTCACCTGTCACCTTCACCTGCCACCTTCACCTGTCACCTTCACCTGCCACCTTCACCTGTCACCTTCACCTGCCACCTTCACCTGTCACCTTCCCCGTCACCTTCACCTGCCACCTTCACCTGTCACCTTCCCCGTCACCTGCCACCTTCACCTGCCACCTTCCCTGTCACCTTCACCTGCCACCTTCCCCGTCACCTTCACCTGCCACCTTCACCTGCCACCTTCACCTGTCACCTTCACTTGTCACCTTCACCTGTCACCTTCCCTGTCACCTTCACCTGCCACCTTCACCTGTCACCTTCCCCGTCACCTGCCACCTTCACCTGCCACCTTCCCCGTCACCTTTACCTGCCACCTTCACCTGCCACCTTCCCTGTCACCTTCACCTGCCACCTTCCCCGTCACCTTCACCTGCCACCTTGACCTGCCACCTTCCCTGTCACCTTCACCTGTCACCTGTCACCTGCCACCTTCACCTGTCACCTTCGCCTGTCACCTGCCACCTTCCCCGTCACCTTCACCTGCCACCTTCACCTGCCACCTTCCCTGTCACCTTCACCTGTCACCTGTCACCTGCCACCTTCACCTGTCACCTTCACCTTCACCTGCCACCTTCCCCATCACCTGCCACATTCACCTGCCACCTTCCCTGTCACCTTCACCTGCCACCTGCACCTGCCCCCTGCACCTGTCCCATGCACCTGCCACCTTCACCTGCCACCTTCACCTGCCACCTTCACCTGTCACCTTCACCTGCCACCTTCACCTGTCACCTTCACCTGTCACCTTCACCTGCCACCTTCACCTGTCACCTTCCCCGTCACCTTCACCTGCCACCTTCACCTGTCACCTTCCCCGTCACCTGCCACATTCACCTGTCACCTTCCCCGTCACCTTCACCTGCCACCTTCACCTGTCACCTTCACCTGCCACCTTCACCTGCCACCTTCACCTGTCACCTTCACCTGTCACCTTCACCTGTCACCTTCCCTGTCACCTTCACCTGCCACCTTCACCTGTCACCTTCACCTGCCACCTTCCCCGTCACCTGCCACCTTCACCTGCCACCTTCCCCGTCACCTTCACCTGCCACCTTCACCTGCCACCTTCCCTGTCACCTTCACCTGCCACCTTCCCCGTCACCTTCACCTGCCACCTTCACCTGCCACCTTCCCTGTCACCTTCACCTGTCACCTGCCACCTTCACCTGTCACCTTCGCCTGTCACCTTCACCTGCCACCTTCACCTGTCACCTTCACCTGTCACCTTCACCTGTCACCTTCACCTGTCACCTTCACCTGCCACCTTCCCCGTCACCTGCCACATTCACCTGCCACCTTCCCTGTCACCTTCACCTGCCACCTGCACCTGCCCCCTGCACCTGTCCCCTGCACCTGCCACCTTCACCTGCCACCTTCACCTGTCACCTTCACCTGCCACCTTCACCTGTCACCTTCACCTGCCACCTTCACCTGTCACCTTCACCTGCCACCTTCACCTGTTACCTTCCCCGTCACCTTCACCTGCCACCTTCACCTGTCACCTTCCCCGTCACCTGCCACCTTCACCTGCCACCTTCCCTGTCACCTTCACCTGCCACCTTCCCCGTCACCTTCACCTGCCACCTTCACCTGCCACCTTCACCTGTCACCTTCACTTGTCACCTTCACCTGTCACCTTCCCTGTCACCTTCACCTGCCACCTTCACCTGTCACCTTCACCTTCCCTGTCACCTGCCACCTTCACCTGTCACCTTCACCTGTCACCTTCACCTGTCACCTTCCCTGTCACCTTCACCTGCCACCTTCACCTGTCACCTTCACCTGTCACCTTCACCTGCCACCTTCACCTGTCACCTTCACCTGCCACCTTCACCTGTCACCTTCACCTGCCACCTTCACCTGTCACCTTCACCTGTCACCTTCACCTGTCACCTTCCCTGTCACCTTCACCTGCCACCTTCACCTGCCACCTTCACCTGTCACCTTCACCTGCCACCTTCACCGTCACCTGCCATCTTCACCTGCCCCCTGGACCTGCCATCTTCACCTGTCACCTTCATCAGCCACCTTCACCTGCGACCTTCACATTCCACCTTCACCTGTCACCCTCACCGTCACCTTCCCCGTCACCTTCATCTGCCACCTTCGCCTGCCACCTTCACCTTCACCTGCCACCTTCGCTTGTCACCTTCACCTGCCAGCTTCACATGCCATCTTCACCAGTCACCTTCACCTGCCACCTGCACCTGCCACCTTCACCTGTCACCTTCACCTGTCACCTTCACCTGCCATCTTCACCTGCCCCCTGGACCTGCCACCTTCCCCATCACCTTCATCTGCCACCTTCACCTGCCACCTTCACCTGCGACCTTCACCTGCCACCTTCGCCTGCCAGCTTTACTGACTTATGTACAATGTCAATATCAGGAGCTTCTCTATAAAATTTGATTTGAACATCAGATTAAGCAGTTTGTCAAAGGACTATCTCCCCTGTCCCAACTGCAAGAACACCACCATTTAGAATTAACGTTCCAGTCTTCAGTCCCTTCCCTCACCACTCCCTCACTCCCCACCCTACATCACCCTCTCACCAGCCCACCCTTCACCCTTAAGGTTAACGTGCAGATTCAGTTGGCAGTTGGGAAGGCAAATGCAATGTTAGCATTCATGTCGAGAGGGCGAGAATACAAGAGCAGGGATGTACTTCTGAGGCTGCATAAGGCTCTGGTCAGACCCCATTTGGAGTATTGTGAGCAGTTTTGGGCCCTGTATCTAAGGAAAGATGTGCTGGCCTTGGAAAGGGTCCAGAGGAGGTTCACAAGAATGATCCCGGGAATGAGGAACGGTTGAGGACTCTGGGTCTGTACTCGTTGGAGTTTAGAAGGATGAGGGGGGATCTTACTGAAACTTACAGGATACTGCGAGGCCTGGATAGAGTGGATGTGGAGAGGATGTTTCCACTTGTAGGAGAAACTAGAAGCAGAGGACACCATCTCAGACTAAAGGGACGATCCTTTAAAACAGAGATGAGGAGGAATTTCTTCAGCCAGAGGGGGGTGAATCTGTGGAACTCTTTGCCGCAGAAGGCTGTGGAGGCCAATTCACTGAGTGTCTTTAAGACCGAGATAGATAGGTTCTTGATTAATAAGGGGATCAGGGGTTATGGGGAGAAGGCAGGAGAATGGGGATGAGAAAATATCAGCCATGATTGAATGGCGGAGCAGACTCGATGGGCCGAGTGGCCTAATTCTGCTCTTATGTCTTGTGGTATTAACCACCCCCTTGCCCCCCCACCCTTCACCACCCCCTCACCCCCCACCCTACATCACCCTCTCACCACCCCACCCTTCACCACCCCCTCATCCCCCCACCCTTCAACCCACCTCATCCCCCCCATCGTTCATCACCCCCTCACCCCCCCCCCTCAACCCCTGCCGGTGTGGGGGGGGGGGGGGGCTTCAATGGAAATTCCCAATGACAGCGGCGGGAGCGGAGAATCCCACCCCTGGGAACCACGCAGCTGAGAGGCTGGTTAATCCCACCCAGGGTGATTGACCAACCTGAGGATTCTCCATTGATCAGGGTCAACATGGGTCTGTAATGGGTGGGTCACGTCTGATGAAGCTGATTGGATATTTGGAAGTGGTGACTCGTGTAGTGGACAGAGGAATGTCAATAGATGTTATCTGTTGAACTTCTAGAAGGGGTTTAATTGAAACCCCTCATGTTAGACAAAGACATCCGCTTCATTCTGGATCACAACATCTTCACCTTCGACAACAAGAACCTGTTGGACTATAATCTGGTGTTGTAAGACTTCTTACTGTGTTGGATAAAGTTGAAGTTGATGACAATGAAGGTAAATTATTGACCTGCTTCGGAAACAGACTGAGTGGCAGGAAGCAAAGGGACGCTAGCTTGCAGAATGTGACTATCGGTGCCCCACAACGCCTCGTGCTGGAGCCTCAACTATCTACTGGATTTATTAACAATTTAGATGATCCAAACCTTCCAGTGTCACAAAGATCGGCGACATTCTCAGCAGTGCCGATAGAAGCATAATTACAGAGCGACTGGCCAGAGTTCTCCGATCATCGGGATTCCCCGTTCGCCCGGCCAGTGGTTTTCGCGGTTTCAATAGGAACTTCCACTGACAAGCAGCCGGAGGATAGAATCCCGCGGCCAGCGAACGGCAGGCCGGAGAGAAACACGCGGACCGAGGACCAGGGAATCACGCCCATTGACAGATCCAGTAAGTGGGCAATTCTGCGGCAAATGGATTTCAATGTAGAAAGTGTCAGGTCATCCAGATTGGACCCAAACAGGAAACTTTCTAAATGGTGAAAAACTCGAAACAGCAGCAACTAGAAACTAGAAACTCTTGGACCCAGGTAAACAGCATTAAAATATCAGCAACACATCAGAAAATAATCAGAAGAGGCGAATGGAATATTGGTCTCTCTACCTCGAGGACTAGAATACAAGGGAGCGGAGGATTGCAACAGCTTCACAAAGCGCTGGGTAGACCACATCTGGAGAGCGGCTCTGGGCACCAAACCTTAGGAAAGGTATCTTAGCCTTGGAGTGAGGGCAGCGTAGATTCACCAGAATGGGCTCCATGGAGAGATTACACAAAGTCGAATTGGATGGTACACCCTGGAGCCTAGCGGTCTGGAGGTGATCTGATTGAAAATTTCAAGATATTAATGGGGAACAGATGGGGTCAACAGAGAGAAACTGCTGGTTTAGGGAGTCTAGGATTTGGGTAAATAATTTAAAAATGAGGGCCAACCGTTTCAGGAGGGAAATTCGGAAATATTTCTACAGACACAGGTGGCTGCAATTTGGAAAACCCTCCACAAATGACAGTTAGCGCTCGGCAAATTGATCATTTTAAAACGGAGATTGATAAGATTCTTTTATAATAATAATCGTTATTATTGTCACAAGTAGGCTTACATTAACACTGCAATGAAGTTACTGTGAAAATCCCCCAGTCGCCACACTCCGGTGCCTGTTCGGGTACACGGAGGGAGAATTCAGAATGTCCAATTCACCTAACAGCACGTCTTTCGGGACTTGTGGGATGAAACCGGAGCACCCGGAGGAAACCCACGCAGACACGGGGAGAACGCGCAGACTCCGCACAGACAGTGACCCAAGCCGGGAATCAAACCCGGGACCCTGGCGCTAGAAAGCAACAGGGCTAACCACTGTTCTACCGTGCTGCTTTAATCTCTTCCACCTCGTCGGCCGAACTTTCGGGATTCGGACATAATGGCTGTAACTCTCCGGCCTTTGGGATTCACTTTTCCCGCCGGGAGAGCATCCCCATTCCGTGGGTTTCCGGCGACGCGGGGCGGCTTCAGTGGGAAATCCCAGTGACAAGCGGCAGGAAGACAGGATCTCGCCGCCAGCTGAGAAACGCGTGGCTGGGGTACCGGAGATTCCTGCCCAATATCTCCTCATGTGGCTTCCTGTCATACTTGGAATTTATTGTTCCTGCTCTTGCTCAGACTCTTGGGACCTTTCTCTCTTACGTTGCTCATTATTCTGGGTCGCCAGTTTCTGCCGTGCGACCAAACAGGCCGATTCTGTGCCTGCAGGTCTTTGGACACCATGGGACAGGACGTCCCACTAGGCAGTGGGATCTGGGGAGCAGGATTTGCTTCCATTTCTTCCTTTCTCTCTGCCTCACCTTCCCGATGTTGGGAATCAAAGTGGGGTGCAGTTCGATGGACAAGTTGTCATCATTTTGATCGATTGGGAGCAAGCTCCACCAGTCATTAATGTCAATGCCACTGTGCACAAGGAGAGCTTCCGAGTGTTTCTGTGGCATTTTCTTTGTCCTCCCTGGGAAAGGTAGCTATTTGGGAGTTAAGAAAACAGGACCACGCAGTGGGAGATGGTTTCTGTCCATCCTGACAGTTTCCAGTCCATCAAAGTTTATTTTGCAGGGGTTTTGCCTGAACGTTTGTGGAGCAAACCTCAAGAAGGACACCGGCATTGAAACTGGAGGCCGCTGTGGAGGTGCTGCTGATGGGCTATCTGCAGTGTTGTTTATGTGCAATGCAGGTCTCATTGCAGCACAGGAGCGGGGTGACATCAACTGCTCTGTAAACAAGGACTTTTGTTGACTTGCGGGGATCTTTGTTGTCGAACTTTCACTGCTGAAGTTTGTGGAAGGTTGAGTTGGAGCAGCTGATCCGGTGTTCAATCTCCTCGTCAATGGGGGCCCTTTGAGAGTGGTGGGCTGCCAGGGTGTCTCGCCTTCAACAAATATGGGAGGTTGAATATTTGGCTGCCCAGGTGTGTGTTGATTTGAGTTTTGTTTCGGTAACATTGAGGGGCAGGTCAAGTTTCTCATGTGCAGCGTTGAAGGGACTGAGAGTGAGTGTAAATCTGGTGCAGAGTGAACAACAGCATTGCAGACATAACAAACTGTAGATCATGGATATTTATGGCGGTCGAGACTGTATTAAATACTGACCCCAGAGGGCAGTTAATCTTTGAACAGGGGAACGGCCATCGTCAGTTATATCGTAAATAGCACAGGGCCTATCATGCCCCGCTTCCTGACCCTGTTGTGGAATTCAAAGGCAGCTATTTCAGATCTCCCACTTGAGACAGTTCCAGTCACATCAACAGGACGCAATTGCAGGATAGCGATGACGTTTCTTGGATATCCAAATCTCTGGAGCACAATCTACACGAGCCTTGCGATTTACTGAGTCAAATGCTTTAGTCAGGTTGATGAACACAATGACGAGGGGGAGGGTTATCTGCCCGCCGTACGGACTGAGCAATGACCTCCAGTTTTGAGGAGGTTAGTTGGAAGACCATCAGGCGGTGAGCTTTGCTGTTTCTCATCTGTTTGATTTGTTTGTTGTAGCTCTCACATTGATGCTGCTTAACCCATGGCATCTGGGATAGGTGCTGGAGAGTATCCGCTACTACTGTGGATTTACAGTTGTTAGGAATACAACGGTAGATTTAAGGGATTTATAGTTGTTTTGGTAAACATTAGAAATAAGGGGCGAAATTCTCCGGAAACGGCGCCAATCAGAGGGGCATCGCGCCGCTCCAAAGGTGCGGAATGTTCCGCATCTTTGGGGGCCGAGCCCCAACCTTGAGGGGCTAGGCCGGCGCCGGACGAATTTCCGCCCCGCCAGCTGGCGGAAAAGGCCTTTGGTGCCCCGCCAGCTGGCGCGGAAATGACATCTCCGGGCGGGCCATTACGCCGACTGGCGTAAATTAAACCACCTATCTTACCGGCGGGACAAGGCGGCGCGGGCCAGGCCACCGTGGGGGCACCCCCCAGGGCCAGATCGCCCCGCGCCCCCCCCGGGCCCCGGAGCCCGCCCGCGCCGCCTTGTCCCGCCGGTAAGGTAGGTGGTTTAATTTACGCCGGCGGGACAGGCAATTTAGCGGCGGGACTTCGGCCCATCCGGGCCGGAGAATCCAGCGGGGGGGCCCGCCAACCGGCGCGGCGCGATTCCCGCCCCCGCCGAATCTCCGGTGCCGGAGACTTCGCCAACCGGCGAGGGCGGGATTCACGCCAGCCCCCAGCGATTCTCCGACCCAGCGGGGGGTCGGAGAATCTCGCCCCTGAAGTGCAGCTAGTTAAGGAAACTAGAAAAATGAAGAGAGGTTTCCAAAAGTCTGAGGTTAAAGGTTCTAGAACAGAGCACTGTTCAGTAAAGACAGATCGAGCTGAGAAGGAGGCTGAGATGCCTGAAATGATTTTTAGATTTGTGAGATTTTCCTACAGCCTGAGGAATGGGAGTTGAAATAATTCTGGAAATTGGTGGCTGATCTCAGAGTGTTTGTAAAAACAGTTAAGGCAAAGGAAACCTAAAAGGAGGTGGTGTTAAATTCTGGACTCGATTCACTGTTAAAAATGGAGCGGCAGTTTGAGTTCAGGGTCATTTGTAAAACCTGGACTGGATTTCAGAATGTAAGCTGCTAAGGGAAAGCTTGAGTCAGAGAATCCTACAGTGCAGAAGAAGGCCATTCGTCCCATCAAGTCTGCACCGGCCCTTCGAAAGAGCACCCCACCTAGGCTCACGCACCCACCCAATCCCCATAACCCCTCTTTTCTGACACGGGGGCGCAATTTATCATGGCCAACCCATCTAACCTGCACATCTTTGGACTGTGGGAGGAAATGGGAGCACCCGGCGGGAACAGGGGAGAATGTGCCAACTCCACACAGACAGCCAAGCCAGAATCGCACCCGGGTCCCTGGCGCTGTGAGGCAGCAGTGCTAGCCACTGTGCCACCGGAATTATAAGAGAAGATTGTAAAGTGAGTTTATGGTAGTGTAGTTTGGAAACTCTCACATGTCAATTATCTGGGAGGATTCTGAGAAGACAGCCACAAGCATTCACTTGGTGTCAGAGTGGAGAGTGTATTTGCCCACAGCCACTATGAGCTTAAAAGAGACTTTGTATTACTGAGACCTTTGTAAATGAAGATGTACTTTGTAATCCGTGTTAATCCTAAAATTTGAGTGCAATTGTTAAGCTAAGGAGGGGAGTAAAGGAATATTGTATCTTAATCCAATCTTTTCCATGTTTAATAAATGTTTGCTTCTTGGTGCTAAAACTACTTGGCAGCCCTGTGAACCAGTTCCTCCATGTTTTATTAAATAAAATAAAAGTTATGGGGTTGGTCTCTCCGTTTGGGAGACTAAGTGTTGAAGCCAGCGGAGAATGTGTGAACTTTCATGACCGTGGCAATTTGCGGAGTATCTCAGATTTTCTTTTCCCACACTTGATGTTTGTCTCCTGGATTGATTCTTTGGGCGTTGCCTTGAGCAGTTGGAATCTTGCCACCCTGACCTGCATCCTCGAGTTGTTCTGCCATGCAACGAAAGTCGAATGTTTTTGTTTCGGGAGGTCACATATTTCAGAAGCAATTTCATCAAAAAGTCCTGGTAACTACGATGCTCGTTCTGTTAAAGGCGCAACGTAAATGTGAGCTGTTGCATTGCGTTTCACTGTCCCAAATGTAGCCAGCGCCCAGTTCAGTTGGTTAACTCTGTGGTGGAATGCCTTGAGATGGTTTACTGCATTAAAGGTAGTGTTTAAATGTAATATTGTTGTTCAGAACATCTGGGCGGGAGTCTCCCACCGGGCGGCGCCGGTGAAAAAACGGGAGTGTTTTACTCCGGCGTCGCACCCGTTCCGAGACCCGATTCTCCGGGCCACAGTGGGGTAGCACGGCGCTGGAGTGGCCCACGGTGCTCCAGCTGCCGATCCCGGCGTCAAACCCGGCGCCGCGGGGTCCGCGCATGCGCAGTGCGGGCGCGGAGGAAAGGAGGACCCCAGACAGAGAGACTGGCCTGCCGATCGATGGGCCCCGATTGTGGGCCAGGCCACTATGGAGTCCCCCCGGGGTCGGACCCCCCTCCCCTCCCCACAGGCCCCCCCCGGACCCTTCAATGCCGCGGTCCCGCCGGCTCGGAGGATGTTCGAACGGCGCTGGCGGGACTCGGCTTTTTGTTTACGGCCGCTCGGCCCATCCGGGCCGGAGAATGGGCGTATACCCCGACCGGCGCCTCGCCGACCAAGCCGGCCCCAGTGGCGCCGATTCTCCGCTCTGCGGGGGGTCGGAGAATTCCGCACTCTATTTCTGACTTTTAAAGTTATGTTAAGCCTCTTGCTAAAAGTGCAGTTTTCTAGGTTAGAGGGACTGCCATAATTGGAAAATGACGAGCGATATTCTGCTGCAGGTATGCCCGATCTTGCGTGTACATATAAAATATTTGTTGAATGCAAGGATTATCCTTTTGCAATACATTAAGCAAAAGGTTCAGGCCAAATTGTGGATGTAAATGACATTGAATGAGGGTCACTTTGGGTGCTGCCTGTTGGAGATTGTGTTTTAATCAGGAGGCAAATCTTACAGCCCATCGTACATAATGTAAATTTGGAATGGAATCTACTCACTGTGTACAAAGCGTGACTCAATTCATTGCGCATTTCAAAGTCACAGGAAACCCAAACAATGATTCACAGCACATAGCGAAGTGTTGGGCGGCGCGGTACCACAGTGGTTAGCACTGTTGCTTCTCAGCACCAGGGTCCCAGGTTCTATTCCCGGCTTGGGTCACTGCACATTCTCCCCGTGTGCACCGGTTTCCTCCCACAAGTCCCGAAAGACGCGCTGTTAGGTGAATTTGGACATCCTGAATTCTCCCTCTGTGTACCCGAACAGGCGTCGGAATGTGGCGACTAGGGGCTTTTCACAGTAACTTCATTGCAGTGTTAATGTCAGCCCACTTGTGACAATACTGGGATTATTATCATGTAACAATACCGCTGCGCTGTTGGTTTAGTCAGAGCGACGGTAGAAGGCTGCCACTGTGCAATGATTTCAATCAAACCCCGCACTTTAAATTCTTGGAGGAACATGGGGCGAAATTCTCCGGAAACTAGGAGATTTTGTGGGAGCGTGAGAGACTCACGTTTGGTATGTTGCCTCCCAGGTGCAAGGGTACGTGATGTCTCGGATCGTGTTTTCCGGGTCCTTAGGGGGGAGGGGGAGCAGCCCCAAGTCGTGGTCCACATTGCCACTAACGACATAGGTAGGAAAGGGGACAAGGATGTCAGGCAGGCTTTCAGGGAGCTAGGATGGAAGCTCAGAACTAGAACAAACAGAGTTGTTATCTCTGGGTTGTTGCCCGTGCCACGTGATAGTGAGATGAGGAATAGGGAGAGAGAGCATTTAAACACGTGGCTACAGGGATGGTGCAGGCGGGAGGGATTCAGATTTTTGGATAACTGGGGCTCTTTCTGGGGAAGGTGGGACCTCTACAGACAGGATGGTCTACATCTGAACCTGAGGGGCACAAATATCCTGGGGGGGAGATTTGTTAGTGCTCTTTGGGGGGGTTTAAACTAATGCAGCAGGGGCATGGGAACCTGGATTGTAGTTTTAGGGTAAATGAGAATGAGAGTATAGAGGTCAGGAGCACAGATTTGACGTCGCAGGAGGGGGCCAGTGTTCAGGTAGGTGGTTTGAAGTGTGTCTACTTCAATGCCAGGAGTATACGAAACAAGGTAGGGGAACTGGCAGCATGGGTTGGTACCTGGGACTTCGATGTTGTGGCCATTTCGGAGACATGGATAGAGCAGGGACAGGAATGGATGTTGCAGGTTCCGGGGTTTAGGTGTTTTAGTAAGCTCAGAGAAGGAGGCAAAAGAGGGGGAGGTGTGGCGATGCTAGTCAAGAGCAGTATTACGGTGGCGGAGAGGATGCTAGATGGGGACTCTTCCGAGGTAGTATGGGCTGAAGTTAGAAACAGGAAAGGAGAGGTCACCCTGTTGGGAGTTTTTTATAGGCCTCCTAATAGTTCTAGGGATGTAGAGGAAAGGATGGCGAAGATGATTCTGGATATGAGCGAAAGTAACAGGGTAGTTATTATGGGAGACTTTAACTTTCCAAATATTGACTGGAAAAGATATAGTTCGAGTACAATAGATGGGTCGTTTTTTGTACAGTGTGTGCAGGAGGGTTTCCTGAAACAATATGTTGACAGGCCAACAAGAGGCGAGGCCACGTTGGATTTGGTTTTGGGTAATGAACCAGGCCAGGTGTTGGATTTGGAGGTAGGAGAGCACTTTGGGGACAGTGACCACAATTCGGTGACGTTTACGTTAATGATGGAAAGGGATAAGTATACACCGCAGGGCAAGAGTTATAGCTGGGGGAAGGGCAATTATGATGCCATTAGACGTGACTTGGGGGGGATAAGGTGGAGAAGTAGGCTGCAAGTGTTGGGCACACTGGATAAGTGGGGCTTGTTCAAGGATCAGCTACTGCGTGTTCTTGATAAGTATGTACCGGTCAGACAGGGAGGAAGGCGTCGAGCGAGGGAACCGTGGTTTACCAAGGAAGTGGAATCTCTTGTTAAGAGGAAGAAGGAGGCCTATGTGAAGATGAAGTGTGAAGTTTCGGTTGGGGCGATGGATAGTTACAAGGTAGCGAGGAAGGATCTAAAGAGAGAGCTAAGACGAGCAAGGAGGGGACATGAGAAGTATTTGGCAGGAAGGATCAAGGAAAACCCAAAAGCTTTCTATAGGTATGTCAGGAATAAGCGAATGACTAGGGAAAGAGTAGGACCAGTCAAGGACAGGGATGGGAAATTGTGTGTGGAGTCTGAAGAGATAGGCGAGATACTAAATGAATATTTTTCGTCAGTATTCACTCAGGAAAAAGATAATGTTGTGGAGGAGAATGCTGAGCCCCAGGCTAATAGAATAGATGGCATTGAGGTACGTAGGGAAGAGGTGTTGGCAATTCTGGACAGGCTGAAAATAGATAAGTCCCCGGGACCTGATGGGATTTATCCTAGGATTCTCTGGGAGGCCAGGGAAGAGATTGCTGGACCTTTGGCTTTGATTTTTATGTCATCATTGGCTACGGGAATAGTGCCAGAGGACTGGAGGACAGCAAATGTGGTCCCTTTGTTCAAAAAGGGGAGCAGAGACAACCCCGGCAACTATAGACCGGTGAGCCTCACGTCTGTAGTGGGTAAAGTCTTGGAGGGGATTATAAGAGACAAGATTTATAATCATCTAGATAGGAATAATATGATCAGGGATAGTCAGCATGGCTTTGTGAAGGGTAGGTCATGCCTCACAAACCTTATTGAGTTCTTTGAGAAGGTGACTGAACAGGTAGACAAGGGTAGAGCAGTTGATGTGGTGTATATGGATTTCAGCAAAGCATTTGATAAGGTTCCCCACGGTAGGCTATTGCAAAAAATACGGAGGCTGGGGATTGAGGGTGATTTAGAGATGTGGATCAGAAATTGGCTAGCTGAAAGAAGACAGAGGGTGGTGGTTGATGGGAAATGTTCAGAATGGAGTACAGTCACAAGTGGAGTACCACAAGGATCTGTTCTGGGGCCGTTGCTGTTTGTCATTTTTATCAATGACCTAGAGGAAGGCGCAGAAGGGTGGGTGAGTAAATTTGCAGACGATACTAAAGTCGGTGGTGTTGTCGATAGTGTGGAAGGATGTAGCAGGTCACAGAGGGATATAGATAAGCTGCAGAGCTGGGCTGAGAGGTGGCAAATGGAGTTTAATGTAGAGAAGTGTGAGGTGATTCACTTTGGAAGGAATAACAGGAATGCGGAATATTTGGCTAATGGTAAAGTTCTTGAAAGTGTGGATGAGCAGAGGGATCTAGGTGTCCATGTACATAGATCCCTGAAAGTTGCCACCCAGGTTGATAGGGTTGTGAAGAAGGCCTATGGAGTGTTGGCCTTTATTGGTAGAGGGATTGAGTTCCGGAGTCGGGAGGTCATGTTGCAGCTGTACAGAACTCTGGTACGGCCGCATTTGGAGTATTGCGTACAGTTCTGGTCACCGCATTATAGGAAGGACGTGGAGGCTTTGGAGCGGGTGCAGAGGAGATTTACCAGGATGTTGCCTGGTATGGAGGGAAAATCTTATGAGGAAAGGCTGATGGACTTGAGGTTGTTTTCGTTGGAGAGAAGAAGGTTAAGAGGAGACTTAATAAAGGCATACAAAATGATCAGGGGGTTGGATAGGGTGGACAGTGAGAGCCTTCTCCCGCGGATGGATATGGCTGGCACGAGGGGACATAGCTTTAAACTGAGGGGTAATAGATATAGGACAGAGGTCAGAGGTAGGTTCTTTACGCAAAGAGTAGTGAGGCCGTGGAATGCCCTACCTGCTGCAGTAGTGAACTCGCCAACATTGAGGGCATTTAAAAGTTTATTAGATAACCATATGGATGATAATGGCATAGTGTAGGTTAGATGGCTTTTGTTTCGGTGCAACATCGTGGGCCGAAGGGCCTGTACTGCGCTCTATTGTTCTATGTTCTATGAAACGGCGCGATGTCCGCCGACTGGCGCCCAAAACGGCGCCAATCAGAGGGGCATTGCGCCGCCCCAAAGGTGCGGAATGCTCCGCATCTTTGGGGGCCGACCCCAACATTGAGGGGCTAGGCCGACGCCGGAGGAATTTCCGCCCCGCCAGCTGGCGGAAACGGCCTTTGTTGCCCCGCCAGCTGGCGCGGAAATGACATCCCCGGGCGGCGCATGCGCGGGAGCGTAAGCGGCCGCTGACAGTTTCCCGCGCATGCGCAGTGGAGGGAGTCTCTACTGCCTCCGCCATGGTGGAGACCGTGGCGGAGGCGGAAGGGAAAGAGTGCCCCCATGGCACAGGCCCGCCCGCGGATCGGTGGGCCCCGATCGCGGGCCAGGCCACCGTGGGGGCACCCCCCGGGGCCAGATCGCCCCGCGCCCCCCCCCAGGACCCCGGAGCCCGCCCGCGCCGCCTGGTCCCGCCGGTAAGGTAGGTGGTTTAATTTACGCCGGTGGGACAGGCAATTTATCGGCGGAACTTCGGCCCATCCGGGCCAGAGAATCGAGCGGGGGGGCCCACCAACCGGCGCGGCCCGATTTACGCCCCCACCAAATCTCTGGTGCCGGAGACTTCGGCAACCGGCGGGAGCGGGATTCACGCCCGCCCCCGGCGATTCTCCGACTCGGCGGGGAGTCGGAGAATGTCGCCCATGATCCTAGATTTTAGGAGCCTAATTCTCCTCAGCCCTTCGAGCCTGCCTACCCTTCGATCAGATCATGGCTGAGTGGATTGTGGTCTCAACTCCACTTTCCAGGGGCTGGTTTAGCACAGGGCTAAATAGCTGGCTTTTAAAGCAGACCAAGGCAGGCCAACAGCACGGTTCAATTCCCGTACCAGCCTCCCTGAACAGGCGCCGGAATGTGGCGACTAGGGGCTTTTCACAGTAACTTCATTGAGGCCGACTCGTGACAATAAGTGATTTTCATTTTTCATTTCCTGTGACTCCCCGATAACCTTTGACTCCCTCGTTAAAATCTATCTTCCTCTGCCTTAAAAATACTGAAGACCCTGCCTCTACCACTCTCAGGAGAAAAAGCCCCTTGAAACCCCGGTAGAAAAATAATATTCCCCATTTCTGTCGAATGGGAGATCCCTTGGGCGGGATTCTCCGTCGGCACACAAATCGGCAAACGCGATTGGGCGGAGAATCGGTTCCCACGCCAAAATCACGGTGGCCGCCGATTTGACGCCAAATCGCAATTCTCCGATTCCTCGGCAGCGGCGTCAATGTGTTCCATAACGCTCGTACGGTAAACCCCGTTTGCACAGTATTAGCGGGCCCGGCCCGGGGTTCTCCGGGGCCTCCGCGATTCTCCGCCTCCGATGGGCTGCGTTCCCGACGCCGCGGGTCACTTTGTTTTTAAACATTCTGAAGCCGGCGCGGCGGCTGCTGAGGGAGAGGGAGGGGGGACGGAAAGGGTCCAACATCGACATAGTTTGCTGCCGGTTGTGCCACGGGCCAGGGGGGCTTCTGCCAGGGCTGGGGGGGGAGTAGCGGGGGATGGCCAGGTGGTGGGCTGTGGGGTTGGGGTGGGCAGGCACGGAACACCATTGCCGTAGCCGGCAAGGCAGCCATGCAGCTGCGCACACCGCTGACAGCCCGCGGTGAACCTAGTGCCACAGGTCAGAGGGTGTCCCCCTAGGCCACACCCCCGGGTGCCCTCGGGCCCCAGCTGACCCATCAGTGGGATGGCTGCACTCCAGCCCAACCAGTTCACTCTTGTTGGTCTGAATAGTGTGGGGAGTGGAAAATGTGTGTGCGGCTGGGGTAAGTGTGTGTGGGGAGTGGAAAATGTGTGTGCGGCTGGGGTAAGTGTGTGTGGGGAGTGGAATGTGTGTGTGCGGCTGGGGTAAGTGTGTGTGGGGAGTGGAATGTGTGTGTGCGGCTGGGGTAAGTGTGTGTGGGGAGTGGAATGTGTGTGTGCGGCTGGGGTAAGTGTGTGTGGGGAGTGGAATGTGTGTGTGCGGCTGGGGTAAGTGTGTGTGGGGAGTGGAATGTGTGTGTGCGGCTGGGGTAAGTGTGTGTGGGGAGTGGAATGTGTGTGTGCGGCTGGGGTAAGTGTGTGTGGGGAGTGGAATGTGTGTGTGCGGCTGGGGTAAGTGTGTGTGGGGAGTGGAATGTGTGTGTGCGGCTGGGGTAAGTGTGTGTGGGGAGTGGAATGTGTGTGTGCGGCTGGGGTAAGTGTGTGTGGGGAGTGGAATGTGTGTGTGCGGCTGGGGTAAGTGTGTGTGGGGAGTGGAATGTGTGTGTGCGGCTGGGTAAGTGTGTGTGGGGAGTGGAATGTGTGTGTGCGGCTGGGGTAAGTGTGTGTGGGGAGTGGAATGTGTGTGTGCGGCTGGGGTAAGTGTGTGTGGGGAGTGGAATGTGTGTGTGCGGCTGGGGTGAGTGTGTGTGGGGAGTGGAATGTGTGTGTGCGGCTGGGGTAAGTGTGTGTGGGGAGTGGAATGTGTGTGTGCGGCTGGGGTAAGTGTGTGTGGGGAGTGGAAACTGTGTGTGCGGCTGGGGTAAGTGTGTGTGGGGAGTGGAATGTGTGTGTGCGGCTGGGGTAAGTGTGTGTGGGGAGTGGAATGTGTGTGTGCGGCTGGGGTAAGTGTGTGTGGGGAGTGGAATGTGTGTGTGCGGCTGGGGTAAGTGTGTGTGGGGAGTGGAATGTGTGTGTGCGGCTGGGGTAAGTGTGTGTGGGGAGTGGAAAATGTGTGTGCGGCTGGGGTAAGTGTGTGTGGGGAGTGGAATGTGTGTGTGCGGCTGGGGTAAGTGTGTGTGGGGAGTGGAATGTGTGTGTGCGGCTGGGGTAAGTGTGTGTGGGGAGTGGAATGTGTGTGTGCGGCTGGGGTCAGTGTGTGTGGGGAGTGGAATGTGTGTGTGCGGCTGGGGTAAGTGTGTGTGGGGAGTGGAAAATGTGTGTGCGGCTGGGGTAAGTGTGTGTGGGGAGTGGAATGTGTGTGTGCGGCTGGGGTAAGTGTGTGTGGGGAGTGGAATGTGTGTGTGCGGCTGGGGTAAGTGTGTGTGGGGAGTGGAATGTGTGTGTGCGGCTGGGGTCAGTGTGTGTGGGGAGTGTAATGTGTGTGTGCGGCTGGGATGAGTGTGTGTGGGGAGTGGAATGTGTGTGTGCGGCTGGGGTAAGTGTGTGTGGGGAGTGGAAAATGTGTGTGCGGCTGGGGTAAGTGTGTGTGGGGAGTGGAATGTGTGTGTGCGGCTGGGGTAAGTGTGTGTGGGGAGTGGAATGTGTGTGTGCGGCTGGGGTAAGTGTGTGTGGGGAGTGGAATGTGTGTGTGCGGCTGGGGTAAGTGTGTGTGGGGAGTGGAATGTGTGTGTGCGGCTGGGGTAAGTGTGTGTGGGGAGTGGAATGTGTGTGTGCGGCTGGGGTAAGTGTGTGTGGGGAGTGGAATGTGTGTGTGCGGCTGGGGTAAGTGTGTGTGGGGAGTGGAATGTGTGTGTGCGGCTGGGGTAAGTGTGTGTGGGGAGTGGAATGTGTGTGTGCGGCTGGGGTAAGTGTGTGTGGGGAGTGGAATGTGTGTGTGCGGCTGGGGTATGTGTGTGTGGGGAGTGGAATGTGTGTGTGCGGCTGGGGTAAGTGTGTGTGGGGAGTGGAATGTGTGTGTGCGGCTGGGGTAAGTGTGTGTGGGGAGTGGAATGTGTGTGTGCGGCTGGGGTAAGTGTGTGTGGGGAGTGGAATGTGTGTGTGCGGCTGGGGTAAGTGTGTGTGGGGAGTGGAATGTGTGTGTGCGGCTGGGGTGAGTGTGTGTGGGGAGTGGAATGTGTGTGTGCGGCTGGGGTAAGTGTGTGTGGGGAGGGGAATGTGTGTGTGCGGCTGGGGTAAGTGTGTGTGGGGAGTGGAAACTGTGTGTGCGGCTGGGGTAAGTGTGTGTGGGGAGTGGAATGTGTGTGTGCGGCTGGGGTAAGTGTGTGTGGGGAGTGGAATGTGTGTGTGCGGCTGGGGTAAGTGTGTGTGGGGAGTGGAATGTGTGTGTGCGGCTGGGGTAAGTGTGTGTGGGGAGTGGAATGTGTGTGCGGCTGGGGTAAGTGTGTGTGGGGAGTGGAATGTATGTGTGCGGCTGGGGTCAGTGTGTGTGGGGAGTGTAATGTGTGTGTGCGGCTGGGATGAGTGTGTGTGGGGAGTGTAATGTGTGTGTGCGGCTGGGATGAGTGTGTGTGGGGAGTGGAATGTGTGTGTGCGGCTGGGGTCAGTGTGTGTGGGGAGTGGAATATGTGTGTGCGGCTGGGGTAAGTGTGTGTGGGGAGTGGAATGTGTGTGTGCGGCTGGGGTGAGTGTGTGTGGGGAGTGTAATGTGTGTGTGGCTGGGGTAAGTGTGTGTGGGGAGTGGAATGTGTGTGTGCGGCTGGGATGAGTGTGTGTGGGAAGTGTAATGTGTGTGTGCGGCTGGGATGAGTGTGTGTGGGGAGTGTAATGTGTGTGTGCGGCTGGGATGAGTGTGTGTGGGGAGTGTAATGTGTGGGTGCGGCTGGGATGAGTGTGTGTGGGGAGTGTAATGTGTGTGTGCGGCTGGGATGAGTGTGTGTGGGGAGTGTAATGTGTGTGCGCGGCTGGGATGAGTGTGCGTGGGGAGTGTAATGTGTGTGTGCGGCTGGGATGAGTGTGCGTGGGGAGTGTAATGTGTGTGTGCGGCTGGGATGAGTGTGCGTGGGGAGTGTAATGTGTGTGCGCGGCTGGGATGAGTGTGCGTGGGGAGTGTAATGTGTGTGTGCGGCTGGGATGAGTGTGTGTGGGGAGTGTAATGTGTGTGTGCGGCTGGGATGAGTGTGTGTGGGGAGTGTAATGTGTGTGTGCGGCTGGGATGAGTGTGTGTGGGGAGTGTAATGTGTATGTGCGGCTGCAGCTTGTCAGCCTCCCGAGTGTTGATCACGGACCCCGCGAATTCCGCACTGTTTATCATCGGAATCGATTGTGTTCCACGCGGCCCCGGTGCTAGCCCCTCCGCGGTTGCTGCATCGGTCCAGATGCAGCGCCAGCTTTGCTGCCGGGAAAGTGTCAACACTTAGGGCTGGGTTGACTGTTCCCCGATGCCGATTTCGTAATCGCGATCGGACGGAGAGTCCTTTCTGACGCCCAAATTGGGGGCGGTGCCGGTTTGATGCCGGTTTTTTATCCTCCGCCCCTTCTGAAATGGCGTCATCGCGTCGCACGCCGCTGGGACCGCCTTAGCACGTCACCTGAAGGGCCTACCCCGATGCTCTGCCCCCGATGGGCGAGTTGCTGACCGCACGGTTGGCGTGTGGTCTCAGTGGCCAGGAACCCGGTGTGGCGCCTGCGGACTGTCCATCGCCGTCACAGTTGGCCAGGAGCCGAGCTGCTGTCAGGGAGGCTGAGAATCATGGAATCATCGAATTTACAGTGCAGGAGGTCATTCGGCCCATCGAGTCTGCACCGGCCCTTGGAAAGAGCACCCTACCCAAGGTCAACACCTCCACCCTATCCCCATAACCCAGTAACCCCACCCAACACTAAGGGCAATTCTGCACCCTCTCTAAAGCCTCCACATCCTTCTGGTAGTGTGGCGACCAGAATTGAACACTACACTCCAAGTGTGGCCTAACTAAGGTTCTAACCTGGGGCTTCATGGAATATGAGTTCATGAATTGCCCTATTGAGCGGGTGGGAGCTCACCCAATCGGAAATGGATGGCAGGCGCTTAAAACGGGCCGCTCTAACCCGGTCCGGCATCTCCGTCGGTCCCCGCGCTGGGGGACGCGTGCTGTCAGCTGCGGCATGAGCCTCTCTCATTACTGCCGTGCAGGTATTTGTCACTGGAAGGCTGACCTTGGCAAAGTTAAATTAGTGACGAGGAGTAAAAACAAGCTGTTCCCAATAACCTTCAGAGTCGAGAACACGTGGCTTCTCCAGTCAGAAACAAAAATGCCCCTCTCTCTCTCTCTCTCTTCGGTAAACTCAAACTCCATCACGTTAACGGTCATAATATTTCCTTGACTGCCGGGGGAGGTGAGCTGCGTTTGGATTTGATGCGGGATTATTTACACAGGCGCCTTCAGCTGAAGAATGGTCACTTTTCCAACCGGGCCCAATGTGCAATGCACCTGTTACTACTTTCGGGCCGATGACACTGTGGGAGACGAGAAGCAGAAAGTAATTCCGCCGACAGCAAGCGGGCCGTCGAAGTCACCCTATCACTGGAAAATGCAGAAAAAGCATCACCGGAGGCAGCAATGTCCTCTGGCTAGGGGAGGTGCTTTGTTGGAAAAGTGACCATTCTTCAGCTGAAGGCGCCTGTGTAAATAATCCCGCGTCAAACCCAAACTCAGCTCACCTCCCCCGGCAGTCAAGGAAATATTATGACCGTTCTAAGGATGCTGGGAAACCACTCCGGAAGGTTCCAGGTTTCAGACGATGGACTAATGTAAGTACTGTAACAGGGCACGGCCAAGGCAGAACTACAGGAATTGTACTGGAGCGGGGGGCAGAGGAGATTCACCAGGATGTTGCCTGGGACGGAACATTGAAGTTATGAAGAGAGGTTGGATAGGTTTGGGTTGTTTTCGTTGGAGCGGAGAAGACTGAGGGGCGACCTGATCGAGGTGGACGAGATTATGAGGGACGTGGACCGGGTGGATAGGGAGCAGCTCTTCCCTTTGGTTAAAGGGTCAGTTATGAGGGGGACACAAGTTCAAGGTGAGGGGTGGGAGGTTCAGGGGGATTTGAGGAAATACCCAGAGGGTGGTGAGGGTCTGGGACGCGCTGCCTGGGAGGGTGGGAGAGGCGGGTTGCCTCACACCCTTTACAAAGTACCTGGATGGGCACTTGGCAAGTCACAACATTCAAGGCTCTGGGCCCAGCGCTGGCAAATGGGATTCGGTGGGCAGATCAGGTGTTTTTCATGTGTCGGTGCAGACTCGAAGGGCCGAACTTCTGCACTGTGTGTTTCTGTGTATCGGCAATACCCATGTTACTCAGGGAAGAAGCCAAGACCAGCACAGGCCCAGGCTATGCAAGTACACCCACTCCCAGAAACAGAGACAATGCAACTGGACCGTATCATCATGACCAAAGTCACCCTAATAATGGCAAAACTGCTGGTGAATTGTCACCCACTGGGAATGTAGGTGACATGGAGGCTGCTTTCTCTGCCATCGGAGACACGCGATTGCCTCCAAACTGGTATCCAACCCTTGAGTTGTGATAATATTTTTTATAATAATCTTTATTGTCACAAGTAGGCCACACTGCAATAAAGTTACAGTGAAAATCCCCGAGTCGCCACACTCCAGCGCCTGTTCGGGTACACAGAGGGAGAATTCAGAATGTCCAATTCACCTAACTGCACATCTTTCAGGACTTGTGGGAGGAAACCGGAGCACCCGGAAGAAACCCACGCAGACAGGGGGAGAACGTGCAGACTCCGCACAGACAGTGACCCAAGCCGGGAATCGAACCCGGGACCCTGGAGCTGTGAAGCAACAGTGCTAACCACTGTGCTACCGTGCAGCCCTAAACACAATCAGCCCAGCTTCCACTCATCGTCGTCTTATGGGGAGAGATTGGCTCCAGCGGATCAGGCTGAACTGGCTACAGATCATCAGGCTGGGCGCAGGAGGGCTGTAGAAAGTAATCAGCAAATACCCTGAAATCTTCCAGGAAGCCTTGGAAAAGTAAAAGGAGCCAAAGGTTATGTCGATCCCGATGCTACACCTAAATATTTTACAGCAAGACCGGTTCCATATTCCCTGCTAGAGAAGGTAGAGACTGAGCTTGGGTGCCTGGTAAATCTAGGGATAATAAGACTTGTATAATTCACAGAGTGGGCAGCACCTGTCGTTCCTGTCCTTAAACCAGAAAAATGGGTCCGCCTCTGTGAAGATTATAGGTCTACGGTCAATCAGGTTTCCAATCTGGACTTCCGGTTGTGGCGATGCGGAGCTAAGCCGCGCGTTTCGGCAGCTCCCGCGAAAACGGACTTTCGGGCTCACCAGAGGAGCCCCAACGGAGCTTTTTTTTGACTGATCCCGTGTGGGAAGGAGCAGTGAGGTCCCCCCACACAATATTTGGCAGGGAGCAGCGGTGGAGCAACGAGGAAAGAGGCCATGGAGCAGAGAACAAAACGGGGAGAAGAAGGCAAGATGGCGGAGTGCAAGCAGCGTGGGGGCCAGACCAGCAGGAGTTCTTCATGAGATGCGTGGAGGTGCTGAAAAAGGAGGTGCTGGCGCCGATGCTGTTGGCGATCGAGGGGCTGAAGGAGACCCAGACGACCCAGGCGGTGGAGCTTCGTGAGGTGAACGATAAGGTGAACTCCAACGAGGACGATATCCAGGGCCTGGCAGTAAAAATGGAGACACACGAGGCGGTGCACAGGAGGTGGGCCGAGAGAATTGAGGTCCTGGAGAACAGGTCGAGGAGGAAGAACCTCCGGATTCTGGGTCTTCCCGAAGGAGTGGAGGGAGCTGATGCCGGAGCGTATGTGAGCACGATGCTCCATTCGCTGATGGGTGCGGAGGCCTCTCCGACCCCCCTGGAGCTGGAAGAGGCTCACCGGGTCCTGGCGAGGAGACCCAAGGCTGATGAACCGCCAAGGGCGATAGTGGCAAGGTTCCATCGCTTCGTGGATAAAGAAAGTGTGCTGAGATGGGCCAAGAAGGCACGGAGCAGCAGATGGGAGAACGCGGTGATCCGAGTATACCAGGATTGGAGCTCGGAGGTGGCAAAGAGGAGAGCTGGCTTCAACCGGGCCAAGGCGGTGCTGCATAAAAAAAGAGTCAGGTTCGGCATGTCGCAGCCTGCGCGACTGTGGGTCACTTATCAGGACAGACACCATTATTTTGAAACGCCAGGAGAGGCTTGGACCTTTATACAGACGGAAAAACTGGACTCGAGCTGAGGGGATGTGGTTGTATATGGGGTTGTAAATATGGTTAAAGAATATTTTGTGGGTGGGATGATGGATTGGGATGTGGGTAGAGTTCTGGTTAAAATTCCTAAAATTTCCTTTTTTCCTGTCTGTAGACGAGATGATGATGATGGGGAATGTGGGCGTCGGCCCTGGAGGGAGGTGAGACTCGGGGATGAGGGAACTGGGATGATGGCCGCAACAGGAGCTGCGCCACAGGGGGCGGGGCTGGCTCAGGAAAGCGCGGGCTTTTTTCCCGCGCCAAAAGGGGGGGAGGGGGGTGGAGGAAGGTAAGGAGGAGGAGAGACTCCCACACGGGGAGATCAATGGGAAGGCGGGGGAAGCCGGGGTCAGCAGAGGTCAGCTCACTCATGGAAGTAATATGTGGGGAGCAAAAGTGCTAGATGTGGATCTAGCGGGGAGGGGGGGATTCTAGGGTTGCAGCTGCACTGTCCAAGGGGGAACTGAAAATGGAAGAGGTGGTCGGGGCGGGGGTTCCCCACCTGGGGGACTGGAAGGAGTGGGAGGCGCGAGCACGGGACTGGCCGAAGATAGGAGATGGCTAGTCGGCGGGGGGGGGGGGGGGGGGGGGGGGGGGGGGGGGGGGGGTGGGTAACCCCCCAATCCGGCTGATCACGTGGAATGTGAGGGGCCTAAATGGGCTGGTTAAGAGGGCTCGAGTGTTCGCGCACCTAAAGGGACTGAAGGCAGACGTGGCCATGCTTCAGGAGACACATCTGAAGGTGGCAGATCAGGTCAGGTTAAGGAAGGGATGGGTGGGACAGGTGTTCCATTCAGAGCTGGATGCGAAGAATAGAGGGGTGACAATATTGGTGGGAAAGCGGGTGTCATTTGAGGCCAAGAACATAGTAGCGGACAAGGGAGGCCGATACGTGATGGTGGGCGGTAGGTTGCAGGGGCCGGAGGTGGTACTGGTGAATGTATATGCCCCAAACTGGGACGATGCTGGATTCATGAAACGGATGTTGGGGCGTATTCCGGACTTGGAGGTAGGAAGCTTGATAATGGGGGGGGGATTTTAACAAGGTGCTGGACCCAGCATTAGATCGTTCCAGATCTAGGACGGGGAAGAGGCCGGCTGCGGCCAAGGTGCTTAGGGGGTTTATGGATCAGATGGGGGAAGTAGATCCATGGAGATTTGCCAGACCTTTGGCCAAAGAATTTTCTTTTTTCTCCCACGTACATAAGGCCTACTCCCGGATAGATTTTTTTGTTTTGGGCAGGGCACTGATCCCGAAAGTGGAGGGAACGGAGTACTCGGCCATAGCCATTTCAGACCACGTCCCGCATTGGGTGGAGCTGGAGCTGGGGGAGGAGAGGGACCAACGCCCATTGTGGAGGTTGGATGTGGGACTGCTGGCGGATGAGGAGGTGTGCGGGAGTGCATTGAAAGATATCTGGAGGCTAACGACAACGGGGAGGTGCAGGTGGGAGTAGTATGGGAGGCGCTGAAGGCGGTGGTCAGGGGAGAGTTAATCTCCATCAGGGCTCACAGGGTGAAGAGCAAGGGCAGGGAAAGGGAGAGGTTAGTGGGGGAGATTTTAAGGGTGGACAGGAGCTATGCAGAGGCCCCTGAAGAGGGATTACTCAGGGAGAGACGAAGTCTCCAGACGGAGTTCGACCTGTTGACCACAGGGAAGGCAGAGGCACAGTGGAGGAAGGCACAGGGGGTGATATATGAATATGGGGAGAAGGCGAGTCGGATGCTGGCACATCAGCTCCGTAAGAGGATGGCAGCGAGAGAAATAGGTGGAGTCAAAGATGGCAGGGGAACTACGGTGCAGAGTGCTGGGAAAGTGAATGAGGCTTTTAAGGCCTTTTACGGGGAACTGTATAGGTCCCAGCCCCTGGGGGGAAAAGAGAGGATGCGGCGATTCTTGGATCAGTTGAGGTTCCCAAGGGTGGAGGAGCAAGAGGTGGCTGGTCTGGGGGCGCCAATTGGGGTGGAGGAGCTGGTTAAAGGACTGGGGAGCATGCAGGCGGGGAAGGCCCCAGGGCCGGATGGGTTCCTGGTGGAGTTCTACAGGAAGTATGTAGGCCTGTTAGCCCCGTTGCTGGTAAGGACCTTCAATGAATCAAGGGAGGCGGGACCATGCCCCAGACAATGTCGGAGGCGCTGATCTCTTTGATCTTAAAGCGGGATAAGGACCCACTGCAATGTGGGTCATATAGATCGATCTCTCTCCTTAATGTAGATACTAAGTTGCTGGCAAAAATGTTGGCCATGAGGATTGAGGACTGTGTCCCGGGGGTGATTCACGAGGACCAGACGGGATTTGTAAAGGGTAGGCAGTTAAACACTAATGTGCAAAGGCTCTTAAATGTGATAATGATGCCATCGGTGGAGGGAGAGGCGGAGATAGTGGCAGCCATGGACGCGGAGAAGGCCTTTGATCGGGTAGAGTGGGAGTATCTCTGGGAAGTGTTGAGGAGGTTTGGGTTCGGGGGAGGGTTTATCAGTTGGGTTAAGCTCCTGTATAAAGCCCCGGTGGCGAGTGTGGTCACGAATCGGCGGAGGTCGGAGTATTTCCGGCTGTATCGAGGGACGAGGCAGGGGTGCCCCCTGTCCCCTCTGCTGTTTGCATTGGCAATTGAACCTTTGGCCATGGCGTTACGGGAGTCGGGGAAATGGAAGGGGGTGGTTCGAGGGGGAGAGGAGCATCGAGTGTCGCTGTATGCAGACGACCTGTTGCTGTATGTGACGGAGCCAGTGGAGGGGATGGTTGAGGTAATGCAGATCCTACGGGAGTTTGGAGACTTTCCGGGCTATAAGCTCAATGTGGGAAAGAGTGAGCTCTTTGTAATCCATCCGGGGGACCAGGAAAGAGGGATAGAGGACCTACCGTTGAGGAGGGCGGAAAGGAGCTTTCGATATTTGGGGATTCAGGTAGCTAGGAGTTGGGGGGCACTGCATAAACGCAATTTGACACGATTGGTGAAACAAATGGAGGAGGATTTTAAAAGGTGGGACATGTTGCCACTCTCGCTGGCGGGCAGGGTACAGTCGGTTAAAATGGTGGTCCTCCCGAGATTTATTTTTGTATTCCAATGCCTCCCAATTTTGATTACTAAGGCCTTTTTTAAGAGGGTAAGCAGGAGCATTACGGGATTTGTGTGGGCGAGCAAGACCCCGTGGGTAAGGAGGGGGTTCCTGGAGCGCAGCAGAGATAGAGGAGGGTTGGCATTGCCGAATCTGGGTGGTTATTATTGGGCAGCCAACGTGGCAATGATCCGTAAGTGGGTGATGGAGGGAGAGGGGGAGGCGTGGAAGAGGGTGGCGATGGCGTCCTGCAAAGGAACCAACCTGGGGGCGCTGGTGACGGCACCGCTGCCACTCTCGCCGACAAGGTATACCACGAGCCCGGTGGTGGCGGCAACGCTAAAGTGGGCAGTGGAGACGGCACAGGGGTGCGACGGGAGCCTCGGTGTGGTCCCCGATCAGAGACAACCATCGGTTTGTCCCAGGAAGGATGGACGGGGGATTTCAGAGCTGGCATCGGATAGGAATGAAATGAAATGAAAATTGCTTAGTGTCACGAGTAGGCTTCAATGAAGTTACTGTGAAAAGCCCCTAGTCGCCACATTCCGGCGCCTGTTCGGGGAGGCTGGTACGGGAATTGAACCGTGCTGCTGGCCTGCCTTGGTCTGCTTTAAAAGCCAGCGATTTAGCCCAGTGTGCTAAACCAGTCCGGCGATTAGAAGAATGGGGGACCTGTTCATTGACGGGACATTTGCGAGCTTAGGGGCGCTGGAGGAGAAGTTTGGGCTACCCCCGGGAAACGCTTTCAGGTACATGCAAGTGAGGGCGTTTGTGAGGCGGCAGGTGAGAGAATTTCCACTACTCCCGGCACAGGGGATTCAAGACAGGCTGATTTCGGGCGTATGGGTCGGAGAGGGCAAGGTGTCGGCAATATACCAGGAGATGAAAGAGGGGGAGGCTTTGGTACAGGAGCTGAAGGGTAAATGGGAGGAGGAGTTGGGGGAGGAGATTGAGGAGGGGCTATGGGCTGATGCCCTAGGTAGGGTTAATTCCTCTTCCTCATGTGCCAGGCTTAGCCTGATACAGTTTAAGGTGGTTCATAGAGCGCATATGACGGGGGCGAGGTTGAGTAGGTTCTTTGGGGTGGAGGACAGATGTGGAAGGTGCTCAGGGAGCCCGGCGAACCATGTCCATATGTTTTGGTCATGCCCGGCACTGGAGGGGTTCTGGAGAGGAGTGGCGGGAACAATATCTCAGGTGGTGAAAGTCCGGGTCAAGCCAAGCTGGGGGCTAGCAATATTTGGAGTAGTGCACGAACCGGGAGTGCAGGAGGCGAAAGAGGCCGGCATTCTAGGGATGTAGAGGAAAGGATGGCGAAGATGATTCTGGATATGAGCGAAAGTAACAGGGTAGTTATTATGGGAGACTTTAACTTTCCAAATATTGACTGGAAAAGATATAGTTCGAGTACAATAGATGGGTCGTTTTTTGTACAGTGTGTGCAGGAGGGTTTCCTGAAACAATATGTTGACAGGCCAACAAGAGGCGAGGCCACGTTGGATTTGGTTTTGGGTAATGAACCAGGCCAGGTGTTGGATTTGGAGGTAGGAGAGCACTTTGGGGACAGTGACCACAATTCGGTGACGTTTACGTTAATGATGGAAAGGGATAAGTATACACCGCAGGGCAAGAGTTATAGCTGGGGGAAGGGCAATTATGATGCCATTAGACGTGACTTGGGGGGGATAAGGTGGAGAAGTAGGCTGCAAGTGTTGGGCACACTGGATAAGTGGGGCTTGTTCAAGGATCAGCTACTGCGTGTTCTTGATAAGTATGTACCGGTCAGACAGGGAGGAAGGCGTCGAGCGAGGGAACCGTGGTTTACCAAGGAAGTGGAATCTCTTGTTAAGAGGAAGAAGGAGGCCTATGTGAAGATGAAGTGTGAAGTTTCGGTTGGGGCGATGGATAGTTACAAGGTAGCGAGGAAGGATCTAAAGAGAGAGCTAAGACGAGCAAGGAGGGGACATGAGAAGTATTTGGCAGGAAGGATCAAGGAAAACCCAAAAGCTTTCTATAGGTATGTCAGGAATAAGCGAATGACTAGGGAAAGAGTAGGACCAGTCAAGGACAGGGATGGGAAATTGTGTGTGGAGTCTGAAGAGATAGGCGAGATACTAAATGAATATTTTTCGTCAGTATTCATTCAGGAAAAAGATAATGTTGTGGAGGAGAATGCTGAGCCCCAGGCTAATAGAATAGATGGCATTGAGGTACGTAGGGAAGAGGTGTAGGCAATTCTGGACAGGCTGAAAATAGATAAGTCCCCGGGACCTGATGGGATTTATCCTAGGATTCTATGGGAGGCCAGGGAAGAGATTGCTGGACCTTTGGCTTTGATTTTTATGTCATCATTGGCTACAGGAATAGTGCCAGAGGACTGGAGGACAGCAAATGTGGTCCCTTTGTTCAAAAAGGGGAGCAGAGACAACCCCGGCAACTATAGACCGGTGAGCCTCACGTCTGTAGTGGGTAAAGTCTTGGAGGGGATTATAAGAGACAAGATTTATAATCATCTAGATAGGAATAATATGATCAGGGATAGTCAGCATGGCTTTGTGAAGGGTAGGTCATGCCTCACAAACCTTATTGAGTTCTTTGAGAAGGTGACTGAACAGGTAGACGAGGGTAGAGCAGTTGATGTGGTGTATATGGATTTCAGCAAAGCATTTGATAAGGTTCCCCACGGTAGGCTATTGCAAAAAATACGGAGGCTGGGGATTGAGGGTGATTTAGAGATGTGGATCAGAAATTGGCTAGCTGAAAGAAGACAGAGGGTGGTGGTTGATGGGAAATGTTCAGAATGGAGTACAGTCACAAATGGAGTACCACAAGGATCTGTTCTGGGGCCGTTGCTGTTTGTCATTTTTATCAATGACCTAGAGGAAGGCGCAGAAGGGTGGGTGAGTAAATTTGCAGACGATACTAAAGTCGGTGGTGTTGTCGATAGTGTGGAAGGATGTAGCAGGTTACAGAGGGATATAGATAAGCTGCAGAGCTGGGCTGAGAGGTGGCAAATGGAGTTTAATGTAGAGAAGTGTGAGGTGATTCACTTTGGAAGGAATAACAGGAATGCGGAATATTTGGCTAATGGTAAAGTTCTTGAAAGTGTGGATGAGCAGAGGGATCTCGGTGTCCATGTACATAGATCCCTGAAAGTTGCCACCCAGGTTGATAGGGTTGTGAAGAAGGCCTATGGAGTGTTGGCCTTTATTGGTAGAGGGATTGAGTTCCGGAGTCGGGAGGTCATGTTGCAGCTGTACAGAACTCTGGTACGGCCGCATTTGGAGTATTGCGTACAGTTCTGGTCACCGCATTATAGGAAGGACGTGGAGGCTTTGGAGCGGGTGCAGAGGAGATTTACCAGGATGTTGCCTGGTATGGAGGGAAAATCTTATGAGGAAAGGCTGATGGACTTGAGGTTGTTTTCGTTGGAGAGAAGAAGGTTAAGAGGAGACTTAATAGAGGCATACAAAATGATCAGAGGGTTAGATAGGGTGGACAGTGAGAGCCTTCTCCCGCGGATGGATATGGCTGGCACGAGGGGACATAACTTTAAACTGAGGGGTAATAGATATAGGACAGAGGTCAGAGGTAGGTTCTTTACGCAAAGAGTAGTGAGGCCGTGGAATGCCCTACCTGCTACAGTAGTGAACTCGCCAACATTGAGGGCATTTAAAAGTTTATTGGATAAACATATGGATGATAATGGCATAGTGTAGGTTAGATGGCTTTTGTTTCGGTGCAACATCGTGGGCCGAAGGGCCTGTACTGCGCTGTATTGTTCTATGTTCTATGTTCTATTCTGGCCTTTGCGTCCCTAGTAGCCCGGCGAAGGATCTTGCTAATGTGGAAGGAGGCGAAGCCCCCCAGCCTGGAGGCCTGGATAAATGATATGGCTGGGTTCATATAGTTGGAAAGGATAAAGTTTGCCTTGAGAGGGTCTGCGCAGGGGTTCTACAGGCGGTGGCAACCGTTCCTAGATCATCTCGCGGAGGTCGGACAGCAGCAACAGCAACCCAGAGGGGGGGGGACATCGTTCGTGGGGGGGTGGGTTCCTGTGGGGGGCATGTGAGCAAGAAAGCACATGAATGAGCCGGAAACTGACATGTACGGGAAGAATCCAATGTACAAAGTTCTGTATCTTATTGACTTGCCATGTTCATGCCTTGCCACGCGAGTTCTTTTTCTTTTCTTTGTTACGGGGGGAGGGTGTTTGTAAGGTGGAAAATATTGTTATTGAAAAATTCTTAATAAAAATATATATTTTTTTTAAGTTTCCAAACTGAAGAGGCACCTCACGCCACGGATAGAAGATCTATAAACCAAGCTAGCAGCTGGCCAGACATTCACTAAGTTAGATATGAGCCACGCCTATCTTCAACTCGAATTAGATGAGCCCTCCCACAAATCTGTCACTATCAACACACACAAGGGCTGATGTGAGTTTACTCGCTCGCACTCTCGGGTGTCGTCAGCCTGCGCCTTGTTCCAATGGATCACGGAGAACATACTCCAAGGGTTACCCAAAGTGAGGGTGAACTTGGATGACATCCTGGTCACGGGGACTTCAGAACCTGGCAAACCTAGAAGAGGTCTTGCAGTGATTTTCTAGAGCTGGGATACACCTGAAAAGGAGCCACGGTTAACTGTTACTCGCCCAGGCCTGGGCTCCACCACCTACCACGCTATGAGCAGATAACTGTGACAGAGGTTTCTGACAGCTCAATGGCATCACACACATCAGGACAGCACCTTCTCACCCATTGTCCAACGGGCTGGCAGAACGGGCGGTGCAGACTGTCAAAATCGTCACCGTAAAGCAACCGGCAGCGTCCATACGGACCAAACTGGCAGAGTTTATATTCGATTGTCGGGTGAATCCTCACACCACAACAGGAATCCCCCCCCGGAGGAACTGTTAAATGGGACGGTGGCTTCATATGAGACTGAGCCGATCATTCCCAAGCCTGGCGTCGAGGGTGGAGTCCCAGCAAGAGAACCGGAAAATAAATGGTGAAACAGCGAGATGCGAAGAATCGGCAGAATGTTGAACCCACTATCTCTCTCGTTGCCTATTTCAACACTCCAGAGGTTTTATCAATCTTCAATCCAATTAATTTTTTTAAGTACTATCTCTTTAATAATCCTAATTTCTTTGAATTCCTCATTTTCACCAGCCTCGTGGTTCCCGAGTATTCCTTGGAGATTTTCTGTACACTCCTCCGTGAGGACAGACACAAAGTAATTGTTTCGTTTCTCTGCCAATTCCTGACTCGATTATAAATTCTCCTCTCTCTGTCTGTGATGGATCAACATTTGTCCTTGTCCTTTTTCACATACCTGAAAAAGCATTTCCATTCTGCATTCACGCTACTTCCAACTTGCATTCATATTCTCCTGTCCGTCTCTTCATCACTTTCCTTGCTAGATTCTAAATCGCTCCCAATCCTCATCACTATTTTGGCAAACCTGCTAAAGCCACTTCCTTTGATCTGATACGATCTTTTCCTGTTAGACGTGGTTGATTCATATCAGACAGCGGATGGAGAAGGGATTTTGTCACTTGCTTGGCTTTGGCATCCTTGAGAAAGTTGCACAGGAGCCCATCCCTTTTCTAGTCAGCGCGTCGTACCGGACAAAAAGGGCCCTTCGGCCCATCAAGTCTGCGACTATAACGACTCTAATCTCGCGCTAATCCCACTTACCAGCACTTGCTCCATATCCTTTTTTTTTAACAAACAATTTTATTGAGGTATTTTAGGCATATAGAAAAAGCGACATTGTACAGTACAATTACTCCTCTGCAAAGAAGTCGATAAATGGCTGCCACCTTCGGGCGAATCCTAGCAGCGAACCTCTCAAGGCGAACTTGACTTTCTCTGGGCCAAGAAAGCTCGCCATGTCCGACAGCCATACCTCAGCCCTCGGGGGCTTTGAGACCCTCCATGCTAACAGTATTCGTCGCCGGGCTACCAGGGAAGCAAAGGCCAGAACGTCGGCCTCTCTCTCTTCCTGGACACCTGGGTCCTCCGAAACCCCAAAGATTGCCACCTCCGGGCTCATTACCACCCCAGTTTTCAATACCCGGGACATGACATCTGCGAATCCCTGCCAATACCCCCGAGTTTAGGGCACGACCAGAACATGTGTGCATGGTTAGCCAGCCCTCCGGCGCATCTAGCACAATCGTCCTCCAGCCCGAAGAATCTGCTCATCCGGGCCACCGTCGTCTGGGCCCGGTGCATGACCTTAAACTGGATCAGGCTGAGCCTGGCGCATGTTGCGGTCGTGTTTACTCTGCTCAGGGCTTCTGCCCAGACACCATCCTCCATCTCCACCCCAAGCTCCTCTTCCCACTTAAGCTTCAGGTCCTCGGGCTGCGTATTCTCAGCTCCCATTAGTTTCTTGTAGACGTCTGAGACTCTATCCTCTCCCACCTCTCCCCTAGAAACTACCCTGTCCTGCCTCCCCTTCGGTGGGAGACATGGGAGGGACGGCACCAGTTTGCGTACAAAATCCCGCACCTGTAAGTATCTAAACTCGTTCCCCCTCACCAGTCCAAACTCCTCCAGCGCCCTCTTGCTCGGAAAGCTCCCTTCCAGAAACAGATCCCCCATCCTCACAATCACCGGCCTCCTCCACAGTCGATATTCCCCGTCCATGTTCCCCGGGGCAAATCGGTGGTTGCCGCAGATTGGGGTCCACACCGATGCTCTTACCTCCCCTACATGCCTCCTCCACTGGCCCCAGATCCGAAGAGCCGCCACCACTATCGGGCTGGTGGAGTACCGTGCCGGCGAAAGCGGCAGAGGCACCGTGACCAGGGCTGGTAAGCTAGTGTTGATCCATAGCCTTGAATGTGAGGGTGTTTCAATTGTTCATCCAAGTGCTTTTTAAAGGTTGTGAGGTTTCCAGCCTCCACTTCCTTCCCAGGCCGTGCGTCCCGGATTCTCACCACCCTCTGAGTGAATGTCTTTTTCTCAAATCCCCTCAGACTCCCCTGCCCCTCGCCCTAAAACTACACCCCTTGTCATTGACCCCTCAACCGAGGGGAACAGTTGCCTCCTATTTCTGACTGAGTTGAGTTGCTTTGGGGGAAAGCAGAAGACCAGCTCTGGGATGCTGGTGTAGCCATCTCAGATGGCCACCTGCAAAGGACCATGGGAATTATGGCCAACCCAGGACTGAGACACACTCAGAGCTTGTGTGTGTATTTGCAACCCAGATAGCGAGACGTGATCGAAACCCCCGCTCGTTTGCATTCTAATGGCCCATTTCCCCAGAACAATAGGACTGCATCAAGAAACCGATACAGCCACAGACTGATCGGCGCCACTCAGTGACCGCTCAGGACACGCCCCGCCATCAAGGCACCCGCCCCTTTATTGGCCAAAATCGAAGGCAGTGATCGAAGCCTGTCGAATTATTGGGTCCAAAGCTAAGGACCGCCCCAAAGAGCGCAAAATCCACAAAAAGAGACACAGCCGTGTGCTCGGTCTGTCTTGGATCCGGCCTGTGCCAACCCAATTGCAGCATAACGACCAGACAGACAAGTTCAAGACCAACGATCGCTATCAGACGGATGAGCCCAGCAGAAACAGAGCCACTTCTTCCACCCAGCCACGCAAGATCCGGACAAAGGCCTTGTCCATCTGCACAGAGCTGGTTGCCCTGAAGTTAAGTATCGGTTATTGTAGTTGTTAGGTGTAGTTTAACTTGTAGTGTTTTGTGTTGCATGTCGAAGTAATCCTTGTGTGTAAATAAACCATCTTTGAACTTGAACTGACTGACTGGTTGTGTGGTCCTTTGATCGATATCCGGTAACGCCTTGTGGTGGTATCATTTGATACCTGGCGACTCTAAAGAGCATCATTATCAATCGGCGACATTACTCCGGTACCGATTGGCAACATTATTGGCGACTCTAGTGGGACTCAAATTACAAGCGATTTTGTCACTCAGAGAGAACCCACAAACTTTGAAATCCAATTGCGTGAAAGAGAAAGAACCACAAGTGCAAGCCCACATCGACCAAATCACCGAATTTCAGAAGTGTGTACTAACCTGCAGGCGTACCAACCTGCAGGCGTACTAACAGGGATATAAGGTAAACGCGTTAGATTGTGTCAAAACTATCGAGGGAATTGTGAACTGGAAAATAGCTGAGGCCATACCCGCAGTTCAAATCACCGCCATATCCCCCATCCCAAATTAACGGTAGGGAAAGAGAAATCAAAGTAGTACAAGAGAAATTAACGATAGGAAACAGAGATTAACGGTAGGAAACAGAGATTAAAAGTAAAGCCTACCAAGATACACAGCGCCCAGTCTTGGTACGAGAAGAGACAGAACAGCAGGTAGCACAGTTAACAAGACAATGCGCAGATTTAAAGGCAGTTTTACGAGCGCTCCATAGCTCCACTACAGAACAAAGACAGAGCACAGTAGACCACGCGAAATGTAGACGACAAATAGAGAAGTTGCAGTCACTGCTTTCAGTGCAAAATGGATTTAGGTATACCTTTGGACAAAATTTAGTTGAGGAAGATGCCCCCAATTGGCAAGAACTAAATGAAACCGCCCAGAGATATGTGGAGGACACAGAAAATCACAATAGAGCCCCCCAGGCCCCGAAAAGGAAAGCACCCGCACCACCCACTGCACAGGCAGCGCACACCCCCCATGAATCCGGTCACCACACAGCGCAAGTCATCGGATCGGGAGGAGCCCGATTGCGTTTACACCACCCCACTAACCATCACCTAATGAGAGATGCCTGCGCTAAAATTGATCCATTCGAACCCACCCCAGACCCGCATAATTTATTTGAGAGAGTGCGCCAGCAAATGGTTATGTACGGTCTAGACGAAAGGGAGGACGTTAAACTTATAGGAATGAGCCTTGACCAGTCCGTCAGCTCAGCTTTGCCAGAACCCCAGAATGTAGGAGGCGGAACCCTACAGGAGATGAAAACGGCCATTTTAGATGCGATCGGGTACAACAAGAGAAGGTTTGAACCGTTGTAGGCAAAAGAGCATCCGACTGCATTTGCAGGTCACCTTTGGATCCATTTTAAGGCAGTATTTGGGGATTTGAACCGTGCACACTTAGATAACGACGACATAACTAAATGGGCCCACACTTTAGTCTCCCACACCACAGAAGCAGGTCAAAAGGCTTGTGTGAATTACGACCCCGCAGATCCCACACACAATGAAGTTGGGGTTTTAAAGCGACTCTCCAGAACATGGGAACAATCCCTACACAGGAAGGCAGATCAGGAACATGTCGAAGGAAATATGCACCCAGTTAGAACTAACCAGGACCCAGCATGGATACATGAGGGTAGACATGAAGGACGGCACCCAAGAGCACAGGCACCACGAGGTTGCTATAATTGTGGACACATGGGACATTACGCCCGTGAATGCCGACAAAACTCCCCGAACCAGCAACGACACCAACAACCAGGCCCCCCCACCTAGGAACAATGTGAGGCCCATACATAGTGTTAGCGCCCGTTCAGATAATTCAGCAATCAACACCACAGATTGACGGTGTTCGGACTCCCCAACCTGGGTCTGCGGCACACTCTGGAACAAATCAGGCAGACCAGTAGTCACATGCACAGTCCGGGGACATCCAGTAGAATTTCTTTGGGACACAGGAGGGTCCCGCACCACTTTAAACTCCTCCACAACATTCCAGCGTGACAAGAGGCCCACCACAGACACCATCACCCTTAGTGGATTTACCGGACACGTACAGCAGGGATACATCACAGACACCGTAGATAACCAGAAGCACCAGATACCCCATTGTTTTAGTCGGCTTGCCCCAAACAGCCGAGCACATTCTAAGAATCGATTTTATGAACTCCCACAGCCTTTCCTTTGATCCCGTGAATAGATGTGTCTGGAAAATGGCCAAAACAGCGAGGGCCCCCACTACGCTCACAGTAGGGGACTATGAACATAGGATTTGCTCAGTAGGAGACTCTTGGTTTGATCCGCAAACAGTTAGTACAGACCAGGCAATTAGAGAGGTCCTCAGAAAACATAAAGCTTCCTTCGCCCAACACAAACACGATTGTGGGAAGATCCCAGGATTAGTCACAATTTCAGGTCCCGATCCTAAGCCACAGAAGCAATACGGTTTCCCACAGCAAGCCATGTGGAGTTTGCACATTCTTCCCGTGTTTGCATGGGTTTCGCCCCCACAGCCCAAAAGATGTGCAGGTTAGGTGGATTGGCCACGCCAAATTGCCCCTTAATTGGAAAAATGAATTTGGTGCTCTAAATTTATATAAAAAATAAAAAAAATAATAATAATATACACAGTAGGTATGCAGTCCATGACAACCAATAGGTTACCTGTGGCCAGACGCTCCACAATCTGAACAGACGCCACCAAACACGGATTCTATGAATCTCTCGTCAACTCTCCGCACCCCCCTCCCCCCCCCCCCCGTGACCCCACCTGGCCTCACTGAACCCAATCTTTCACATGAAGATTTTCATTCTACACACTCAAAGAACTCACTTTGCAATCCTCTCCAAAACACTTTCTCTTGGATTCCCCCAACAAGAATCCGCCTCCAGGGTTCCGATCTCTCCTTCTGATGCTCCTCTCCCCTGGATCGCCATATTATTTCCAAGTTTCACTCTCCACGCACTCTCTCTCGGCCGCACCGACAGAACATCTCTGCTTCACAGGCCTAGTGTAAGGAGTCGCTAACCTTTAGCTGTCTCCTCTGATCTTCTGGCCTATCGCAAGCCCTCTCTGTTCCAATTCAGCTGCCTGCAACTTCCTGCCTCTCATTTGGAGCCTTCTGTCCTGCTCTCTGCTTTAACTTCACTGAACAGGACCTTTTTCCAATCCCTGTCCATGATTTAGTTGTTCTCCTGGGACATTCCTGTCCCAATCTCCGATTTTTGAGTCTTCTTCTTTATTTTGGGACTTGCTCTCTGTCCCTTTTCATGTTCAAAACTACTGTCTCTGTGGGTTCCTCTCTCTGGTCGCCAAGCAACAGCACAGTGCTTTTCTACCTTGTGTTTGCTTTAACTTCCCTTAAAGGGCTGTGAAACCTCATTAAAATGCAGGTACATAAACCACTCCAGACCTGCTGTCTCCACTCTAAGTTTAAACTCTGGTTTAGCTCAGTGGGCTAGACAGCTGGTTTGTGATGCAGAACAAGGCCAGCAGCGTGGGTTCAATTCCCGTACCGGCCTCCCCAAACAGGCGCCGGAATGTGGCGACGAGGGGCTTTTCGCAGTAACTTCATACTTGTGACAATAAAAGTATATTATTATGTTAAAATAAAATTAGACCAATATTTCACCTTTTTAACTCACAAATAAAGAATATGATTATAACTTAAAGCTATATCTTAATCCTAACTTCCACAACTTCCTTAAAACTGTCTCTAGTTCCTTCCACTACGTGCACACAGTATGCTGTACTATCCCATGCAGCTATTGATCAATGCGTACGTGAATACATTCGAGACCAGAACGATCGACTGAGAGCAAATGCAGAGCGAAAGCTGAAATTTAGATTTCTACCACCAAAGGGAGGAGATAAAATGTTTGTGAAATGTGAGGGTCACGTTGGAAAGCAATCAAACCTGGCGACCTCCAGCCATTTGTTGTGTCTGATCATTGATCCCTGCCAATCGTCGCACAAAACGCATAATTCTTCACGGCACAAAAACGCCATTTGTAATATTGAATTTGATTCTGACATTGACATCCCTGATGAAGTTCGTGAGCTAAATGCGGCTGCACCTGATGTCAGACAACATCCTACTCGTGAGGGAACGGATCCATCATACTTCATCGGTTATGTTACAAAGTGAACTATTTCCAGTTGCCGAACAAATCTTTCATCTCATTTTACGTTACTGCATGCATTGTTAAATTCATTCTAAAAGGTTAGAATATATAAGAAGGTTAGAGGTGAAGTTAAATGTTTATGTTATGGTTAGGTTTATCCTTGAGAGATGTGGAAACAAATCTGGGGCCGGAAAGGTGGGACAGGTTGTACTGGAGCGCCCATCCAGCTGATGGGTTGGCTGGGGCCAGAGGGCACCCAGGGGTCTGCTTTGGGGAGGGAGAGAGGGGGGGTAACCCGTATAACCCAGGGCACCATGTTTACAGCGGGCTGTCAGCAACATGCGCAGCTGCATGGCTGCCTTGACCGCTGCGGTAATGGTGCTGTGTACTAGTCCACCCCGACCCCACAGCCCACCTCCTGGACACCCCCCTCCCCTCCGACCCTGGCAGAAGCCCCCCCGGCCAGCGGCGCGTCTGTTGGTGAAGTGCGGCGATGCTGGACACTGTCCGTACACCTTCTCTCTCGCAGCATCCACCACGCCAATTTCTGAGAGCACACGTAGACCGCGCCGTCGGGAACTCGGCCCATCGAAGGGGGGGAATCGCGGGTGGGCCCACTAATGATATGCAAACCGTGTTTCAACTACTTGTGGCGTGCGTCGCATTGACCGTTTCTGAACCAGCGCCTGCCACAATTTCGACGTCGCGAGCTATTCTCCGCCTGATCGCACGTCCCGATTTCGACGTCTGCTAACGGAGAATTCTGCCCAGTATCTCTCCTTTACTAAGAAGGGGAGGGAGGTAGTGTATTGAGAACCGCATTGTGCATTTTGTCCGCGTAAGACTACAATCCTCATATGGGGGGCCGGTTTAGCTCAGTTGACTTGAGAATTGGTTCGTGGTGCAGAGCGAGGCCAGCATCCCGGGTTCAATTCCCGCAGCGGCTGAGGTTGTTCATGAAGGCCCCACCTTCTCAACCTTGCCCCTCGCCTGAGGTGTGGTCACCCTCAGGTTAAACCACCGCCAGTCGGCTCTCTGTGCCAAAGGAGAAAGTAGCCTCTGGGACCATGGCGACGTTACCTTTCTGCCAGCAGAGGAAACTGAGATGGAAAATAAAAGAATTCCAACAGCGCATGTAGTTTCGATTGTGAATGTTTCTTCCTGAATCTTACATCTTCCCAAGATCACCATAATGTAGCATTTAGCATTTCCCACACAGAGCTAAACGCCACTGGACACAAAGGGAAACACAGTCTCATTGGCTGGGACTTCCCACGCCCCCATGCAGCATGTTGTGCGGAGGCAGCGTGCCACTGGCTGGTGGTAGGATCTTCCTGTTCCGTCGCTGTCAACGGGTTTTCCTGATGTCTGCGCTCCGTCTCCGGGGAATCCGCGGTGGGGGGGGGGGGTTCGCCGTCGGAGGGACCAGGAGAGGAGGTGCAACAAAATGCAGGAAGCCGTTAATAAACTTGCATTCTGAATTTTGTGCTAGGTCACTGAGAGATTACAAACTGCTCAGAAAATAAGTGTCGCAATGGGATAGGGAGGTCTAGGTAGGGGTAAAGAGCATACAAATCCCTAAAAGTAGCTGGGCTGGGTCAGCATTTATTGCCCAGCCCTAATTGCTCTTGAACTGAGTGGCTTGCCAGGCTATTTCAGAGGGGCGGTTGGAGTCAACCACATTGCTGTGGGTCTTGGATCACAGGTAGGCCAGACCGGGCAAGGACGGCAGATTTCCTTCCCTCCAGGACATTGGTGAACCAGGTGGGTCTCAATGACAATCGACAATGGTTTCATGGTCATCATTACTGAAAGTAGGGGCTGGTTTAGCACAGGGCTAAATCGCTGGCTTTGAAAGCAGACCAAGGCAGGCCAGCAACACGGTTCAATTCCCGTACCAGCCTCCCCGAACAGGTGCCGGAATGTGGCGACTAGGGGCTTTTCACAGTAACTTCATTTGAAGCCTACTTCTGACAATAAGCGATTTTCATTTTCATTTGATTTCATTTTCAAGTGATAGTAGCTTTTAATTCCTAGTTTATTGATTGAATTTAAATCCCACCAGCTGGCGTGGTGGGACCTGAATCCTTGTCCACAGAAACAGTAGCCTGGGCTGCTGGCACTCACTGATACTGCCACGGTGCCACTGTGCCACTGTCCCCCACATTTCAATGATGCAGTTCACGGGGATCCAGATTAAAACATGAGGTGGAAAGGAGCAGATCTGCTGATAGGGGGCGATGAAGAGGGGGAGGGAGGTGGGTTGTGTGGAGCAAAACACCAGCATGGACTTTGTTGGACTGAATGACCACTTTCTCTGCTATTCAGATAGGGGAAGAGCGAGAATGGGAATAATTGAATAGCACAGGCTTGATGGGCTGAATTGCCTCCTTCTCAAGGATGTCTCGGAGCGGCTGCAGGGCTGCAGGGCATTCTGGAGGGGGAGGGTGAACAGCCAGCTGTCGTGGTGCATATAGGCACCAACGATATAGGTAAAAAACGGGATGAGGTCCTACAAGCTGAATTTAGGGAGTTAGGAGTTAAACTAAAAAGTAGGACCTCAAAGGTAGTAATCTCAGGATTGCTACCAGTGCCACGTGATAGTCAGAGTAGGAATGACAGGATAGCTAGGATGAATACGTGGCTTGAGAGATGGTGCAAGAGGGAGGGTTTCAAATTCCTGGGACATTGGGACCGATTCTGGGGGAGGTGTACAAATCGGACGGTCTGCATCTGGGTGGGACTGGAACCAATGTTCTCGGGGGGGTGTTTGCTAGTGCAGTTGGGGAGGGTTTAAACTAATGTGCCAGGGGAATGGGAACCGATGTAGGAAGTCAGTGGGGACAGAAACAAAAGGCAGGAAGGGAGAGTGTGTAAAGCATGACCAGAGAAAGCAGGGCAGAGAGCAAGGAAGGTCTACATTAAACTGCATTTATTTCAATGCAAGGGGCCTGACGGGCAAAGCGGATGAACTCAGGGCATGGACGGGCACATGGGACTGGGATATTATAGCTATGACTGAAACATGGCTAAGGGAGGGGCAGGACTGGCAGCTCAATGTTCCGGGGTACAGATGCTATAGAAAGGATAGAACAGGAGGTAAGAGAGGAGGGGGAGTGGCGTTTTTGATTAGGGAGAACATCACAGCAGTACTTAGAGGGGATATATCCGAGGGTTCGCCCACTGAGTCTATATGGGTGGAACTGAAAAATAAGAAGGGAGAGATCACCTTGGTAGGACTGTACTACAGGCCCCCAAATAGTCAGCGGGAAATTGAGGAGCAAATATGTAAGGAGATTACAGATAGCTGCAAGAATAATAGGGTGGTAGTAGTAGGGGACTTTAACTTTCCCAACATTGACTGGGGCAGCCATAGCATTAGGGGCTTGGATGGAGGGAAATTTGTTGAGTGTATTCAGGAGGAATTTCTCATTCAGTATGTGGATGGACCGACTAGAGAGGGGGCAAAACTTGACCTCGTCTTGGGAAATAAGGAAGGGCAAGTGACAGAAGTGCTAGTGAGGGATCACTTTGGGACAAGTGACCATAATTCCATTAGTTTTAAGATAGCTATGGAGAATGATAGGTCTGGCCCAAGAGTTAAAATTCTTAATTGGGGCAAGGCCAATTTCGATGGTATCAGACAGGAACTTGCAGAGGTAGATTGGGGGAGACTATTGGCAGACAAAGGGACGGCTGGTAAATGGGAGGCTTTTAAAAATGTGTTAACCAGGGTGCAGGGTAAGCACATTCCCTTTAGAGTGAAGGGCAAGGCTGGTAGAAGTAGGGAACCCTGGATGACTCGAGATATTGAGACTCTGGTCAAAAAGAAGAAGGAGGCATATGACGTACATAAGCAACTGGGATCAAGTAGATCCCTTGAAGAGTATAGAGATTGTCGAAATAGAGTTAAGACGGAAATCAGGAGGGCAAAAAGGGGACATGAAATTGCTTTGGCAAATAATGCAAGGGAGAATCCAAAGAGATTCTACAGATACATAAAGGGGAAAAGAGTAACTCGGGACAGAGTCGGGCCTCTTAAGGATCAACAAGGACATCTATGTGCAGAGCCACAAGAGTTGGGTGAGATCCTGAATGAATATTTCTCATCGGTATTCACGGTGGAGAAAGGCATGGATGTTAGGAAACTAAGGGAAATAAATAGTGATGTCTTGAGAAGTGTGCATATTACAGAGGAGGAGGTGCTGGAAGTCTTAAAGCGCATCAAGGTAGATAAATCCCCGGGACCTGATGAAATGTATCCCAGGATGTTGTGGGAGGCTAGGGAGGAAATTGCGGGTCCCCTAACCGAGATATTTGAATCATCGGCAGCCACAGGTGAGGTGCCTGAAGATTGGAGAGTGGCGAATGTTGTGCCCTTGTTTAAGAAGGGCAGCAGGGAAAAGCCTGGGAACTACAGACCGGTGAGCCTAACGTCTGTAGTAGGTAAGTTGCTAGAAGGTATTCTGAGAGACAGGATCTACAAGCATTTAGAGATGCAAGGACTGATTCGGGGCAGTCAGCATGGCTTTGTGCGTGGAAAATCATGTCTCACAAATTTGATTGAGTTTTTTGAGGGAGTGACCAAGAAGGTAGATGAGGGCAGTGCAGTAGACGTTGTCTACATGGACTTTAGCAAAGCCTTTGACAAGGTACCGCATGGTAGGTTGTTGCAGAAGGTTAAAGCTCACGGGATCCAGGGTGAGGTTGCCAATTGGATTCAAAATTGGCTGGACGACAGAAGGCAGAGGGTGGTTGTAGAGGGTTGTTTTTCAAACTGGAGGCCTGTGACCAGTGGTGTGCCTCAGGGATCGGTGCTGGGTCCACTGTTATTTGTGATTTATATTAATGATTTGGATGAGAATTTAGGAGGCATGGTTAGTAAGTTTGCAGATGACACCAAGATTGGTGGCACAGTGGATAGTGAAGAAGGTTATCTAGGATTGCAACGGGATCTTGATCAATTAGGCCAGTGGGCCGACGAATGGCAGATGGAGTTTAATTTAGATAAATGTGAGGTGATGCATTTTGGCAGATCAAATCAGGCCAGGACCTACTCAGTTAATGGTATGGCGTTGGGGAGAGTTATAGAACAAAGAGATCTAGGAGTACAGGTTCATAGCTCCTTGAAGGTGGAGTCGCAGGTGGACAGGGTGGTGAAGAAGGCATTCGGCATGCTTGGTTTCATTGGTCAGAACATTGAATATAGGAGTTGGGACGTCTTGTTGAAGTTGTACAAGACATTGGTACGGCCACACTTGGAATACTGTGTGCAGTTCTGGTCACCCTATTATAGAAAGGATATTATTAAACTAGAAAGAGTGCAGAAAAGATTTACTAGGATGTTGCCGGGACTTGATGGTTTGAGTTATAAGGAGAGGCTGGATAGACTGGGACTTTTTTCCCTGGAGCGTAGGAGGCTTAGGGGTGATCTTATAGAGGTCTATAAAATAATGAGGGGCATAGATAAGGTAGATAGTCAACATCTTTTCCCAAAGGTAGGGGAGTCTAAAACTAGAGGGCATAGGTTTAAGGTGAGAGGGGAGAGATTCAGAAGGGCCCATAGGGGCAATTTCTTCACTCAGAGGGTAGTGAGTGTCTGGAATGGGCTGCCAGAGGTAGTAGTAGAGGCGGGTACAATTGTGTCTTTCAAAAAGCATTTAGATGGTTACATGGGTAAGATGGGTATAGAGGGTTATGGGCCAAGTGCGGGCAACTGGGACTAGCTTAATGGTAAAAACTGGGCGGCATGGACTGGTTGGGCCGAAGGGCCTGTTTCCATGCTGTAAACTTCTATGATTCTATGATTCTATGATTCTCTACTCCATGATTGGAGTTGAGCCCAATGACTCAGTGTGGATAAATGCTGGTGTGGATCTCACACAAAGAGCCAACAAGAAACACTCTGCCAAACGCGCCCAAAATTCCACTTAGAAATGTTCCCATTAAGCCGTGCCCAATATATGTACAGGAGAAACGCTGTCCAGAACACAATTGCTCTAGATGGGGTCTGACTACAGCTTTGTTTAATGACAACATCACTTCCATCCATTTATATTTCAGCCGCCTCGAGATATAGGCCAACTTCTATCAACTGCCTTTCTGAACCGTCCCGCCAGCATTGAGTAATTGAAGTAAATCTCTGCTGGTCCACAATAATTCCCAAAAATCCCAATGCCGGAATCTTTACTCACTCATTGGTGGTTCCCTTCTGTCCACAAAATTGGCCGCGGCTATCTGTCGGATACACCACTTTCCTGGGATCTCCATGGACCCACGCTGTAAACAAATTAAATACACTTGGTTACTTGATATTTCTCCATCACATGAAAAGCCAATTTGAAAATAAAGCCATCAGATCCCACAGTTGTCCTTCACATCAATGAAACCATTCCCGATGGACTAGAGTGACACAGCCACATGCAGACCATAGCAACCACCTTCACAACCCAGAAAGCACCAAAGAATTCTTCACTTACTTTTAGCCAGAGAATAGACATATCTTGAATTGGGTTTCTACTTCTGGAACATTCTGGAGGTTTGTTAAAGAAAGCCTGGATTGCTGTGGAAACGTGCGTGTTGCAGTCCTGGAGCTATGGATAATGATGGCAGAGACTCCAACATTTCCAATACATACCTGACTGCTAATCTCTCCGCCTTTTACTACCTGCGATTGGCATGTGTTGGAGGTTATTTACAGTTTGATTCTCATTTTTGGCTGCTGTGTAATATGCCTTTAAGGGATAGCAGCATGACATCACTAGAAGGGAAGCATGTTGCATGATCTAGTCTTAGTTTCGCTTTTGCTTTGAGCAGAGCACACATGCACAGCTCTGATGTCTTAAGCTTTATATCGATATATAACTGTTCCCATGTGCCTAGTCTTAGTAAATGAACCCACAACGTATTTACCAATTCCCTTCGAGCGATTGGTGCCTTTATATAAATATAACAGCATTATATGGTGTTCAAGGATGGTCAAGCTGCCTGGCAGCCTTAAATTGTGCCACATGGCAGAGTATGGCCTTGATGTTCTGGTCAGATTGCAACAGTGTCGCAGCATTGGAGAGTGTTGAGAAGAAAAGCTTTGAGGACGCAGCGCTGAGCGAGTGCTCAATAATCAGGTGTTAAACAGACGGATCCATCATGGTGAGATTCCAGTGCAGAGCCTGGCAATTCAGTGAGTGGGACCGCGCACCGTGAGGACCAGCCCCGGGTTAACTCCGTCAGGAAAGGTGTGACTATTATCCATAGAACCTCTACAGTGTAGAACATAAGAACAGAAGAACTAGGAGCAGGAGTCGGCCATCTGGCCCCTCGAGCCTGCTCCGCCATTCAATGAGATCATGGCTGATCTTTTGTGGACTCAGCTCCACTTTCCGGCCCGAACACCATAACCCTTAATCCCTTTATTCTTCAAAAAACTATCTATCTTTATCTTAAAAACATTTAATGAAGGAGCCTCTACTGCTTCCCTGGGCAAGGAATTCCATAGATTCACAACCCTTTGGGTGAAGAAGTTCCTCCTAAACTCAGTCCTAAATCTACTTCCCCTTATTTTGAGGCTATGCCCCCTAGTTCTGCTTTCACCCGTCAGTGGAAACAACCTGCCCGCATCTATCCTATCTATTCCCTTCATAATTTTATATGTTTCTATAAGATCCCCCCGCATCCTTCTAAATTCCAACGAGTACAGTCCCAGTTTACTCAACCTCTCCTCGTAATCCAACCCCTTCAGCTCTGGGATTAACCTAGTGAATCTCCTCTGCACACCCTCCAGTGCCACTATGTCCTTTCTCAGGTAAGGAGACCAAAACTGAACACAATACTCCAGGTATGGCCTCACTAACATCTTATACAATTACAGCATAACCTCCCTAGTCTTAAACTCCATCCCTCTAGCAATGAAGGACAAAATTCCATTTGCCTTCTTCATAGAATTTACAGTGCAGAAGGAGGCCATTCGGCCCATCGAGTCTGCACCGGCTCTTGGAAAGAGCATCCTACCCAAGGTCAACACCTCCACCCTATCCCCATAACCCAGTAACCCCACCCAACACTAAGGGCAATTTTGGACACTAAGGGCAATTTATCATGGCCAATCCACCTAACCTGCACATCTTTGGACTGTGGGAGGAAACCGGAGCACCCGGAGGAAACCCACGCACACACAGGGAGGATGTGCAGACTCCACACAGACAGTGACCCAAGCCGGAATCGAACCTGGGACCCTGGAGCTGTGAAGCAATTGTGCTATCCACAATGCTACCGTGCTGCCCCCTGTTAATCACCTGTTGCACCTGTAAACCAACTTTTTGCGACTCATGCACTAGCACACCCAGGTCTCTCTGCACAGCAGCATGTTTTAATATATTATCATTAAATAATAATCCCTTTTGCTGTCATTCCTACCAAAATGGATAACGTCACATTTGTCAACATTGTATTCCATCTGCCAGACCCTAGCCCATTCACTTAGCCAATCCAAATCCCTCTGCAGACTTCCAGTATCCTCTGCACGTTTTGCTTCACCACTCATCTTAGGAGACCAGTTGATATCTGACCTACTAAAAGAACACTCTATCTGGTCTCCCTGACTGTCCCCCTAACCTTGTGCATTAATCATGGCCAATCCACCTAGCATGCATATATTTGGACTGTGGGAGGAAACCGGAGCACCTGGAGGAAACTCATGCATACACAGGGAGAACGTGCAGACTCCACACAGTCACCCGAGGTCGGAATCGAACCCGGGTGCTTGGCGCTGTGAGGCAGCAGTGCTAACCATTGTGCCACCCGGGCATACCTGGTATGGACCGGATAGATAACGAGCGATTGGACCAGAGAGGGCTCCAATTATAACAGATGGCCCCGTATCTAAGGAAGGATGTGCTGGCCTTGGCAAGGGTCCAGAGGACGTTCACAAGAATCATCCCTGCAATAAAGAGCTTGTCGTATGAGGAACGGTTGAGGACTCTGGGTCTGTACTTGTTGGGGTTTAGAAGGATGAGGGGGGATCTATACCCACTATGCCCCCTGGTGACTGACCCCTCAACCCTGGGAAAGAGTGGCTGTCCATCCACCCTATCCATGCCCCTCATAATCTTGTAGACCTCTATCAGGTCGCTCCTCAACCTCCGTCATTCTAATCAAAACAGTCCAAGTCTATTTAGCTTCTCCGCATAGCGAACACCCTCCAGACCAGGTAACAGCCTGGTAAACCTCCTCTGCACCCTCTCCAAAGCCGCCACATCCTTCTGGTAGTGTAGCGATTAGAATTGTGCGCAATATTCCAAGTGTGGCCTTACCAAGATTCTACACAACTGCAGCATGACTTGCCAGTTTTTATACTCGATGCCCCGTCCAATGAAGACAAGCATTCCGTCTGCTTTCTTGACTACCTTGTCCACTTGTGTTGCCACCTTCAAAGATCTGTGGACCTGCATGCCCACATCTCTCTGACTTTCTATATTCCTAAGAGTTTTGCCATTTACGGTATATTTCCCCTCTCTGTTAGACCTATCAAAAAGCATTACCTCACATTTATCCGGATTAAACTCCATTTGCCTTTTCTCTGCCCACGTCTCCAACCTACCTCTGTCCTGCTGTATCCTCTGACAATCCTCAACACTATCTGCCACTCCACCAATCTCGGTGTCATCCACGAACTTACTAATCAGACCGGATACATTTTCCTCCAAATCGTTTAAGTATTCTACAAACAACAGCGGCCCCAGCACAGAACCCTGTGGAACACCACTTGTCACAACCTTCCATTCAGAAAAACACCCTTCTACTGTTACCCTCTGCCTCCTGTGACCGAGCCAGTTCTGTATCCATCTTACCGCCTCACCTCTGATCCCGTGTGACTTCACTTTTGTACCAGTCTGCCATGAGGCACCTTGTCAAATGCTTTACTGAAGTCCATGTAAATAACATCCACCGCCCTCCCCTCATCAATCACCTTTCTCACCTCCTCAAAAAACTCGGTCAAGTTAGTGAAGCACGGCCGCCCCTTCACAAAACTATGCTGTCTATCGCTGATGGGTCCATTTGTTTCCAAATGGGTATAAATCCTGTCCCTGAGACTTCTCTCCAATAATTTATCCACTACCGACATGAGGCTCACCGGCCTATCGTTTCCTGGATTATCCCTGCTACCTTTCTTAAACAGCGGTACCACATTAGCTATTCTCCAGTCCTCTGGGATCTCACCTGTAGCCAATGAGGATACAAAGATGTCAGTCAAGGCCCCAGCAATTTCCTCCCTTGCTCCCCTCAGTATTCTGGGATAAATCCCATCAGGCCCAGGAGACTTATCTACCTTAATGTCTTTTATAAGACCCAACACCTCCTCCTTTTTGATGTTAACATGATCCAGACTGTCCACACACCCTACCCGAGAATCATCTTCCACAAAGTCCCTATCTTTGGTGAACACTGATGCAAAGTTCTCATTTTGTACCTCGCCCATTTCCTCTGGCTCAACACATAGATTTTCTCCACTGTCCTTAAGTGGTCCAATCCTTTCCCTGCCCACCCATCCCAGGTATTACCGAAGAAAGACCATCAAAGGAAAATTGTTGTCCGAAACGTGCTTCTGAAGAGGGCAGCGAGACCAGGGTGCTTTTGGAATCTCTAAAAGTGACCAATTTTCTCCCTCCTGGGTCACCCAGGTCTGGAAATCTGAGTGTACATTCTTCTCAACTTCATTTCTTCAATCTTTGATTTTCGTACAGTATATTTCAGCCTGGTGCTGAGTTCTACAACATCACAGCACGTTCCCAGGCTAATTTGTGTGCATAACCACTTTAATTGCCCAATTAAGCTTCTTAATCGAGTTGCTCTATCCTTAGTTGTAAAGTTGTCCTCTTGTGTGAAGATCTGATCCGATTTATCAGAATCTGATTAATATTCTCTCGGTAAGATGTTGACTCAAGTTTATTCCCAATTTAGTCAGTCTAATGTCCAGTCCTCTCTACGTAACAGCTCCAGAAAGACAACTTCTAACTTTGAATTCCTTTATAATTTTATCCATTACAAATGTTTCAAATGTCGCAGATCCTCCACAACTGGGAATCACCTCCGCGCATTAGGAAAATCCCTGCTAGTTTTCCTTCGTAGTTCCAATAATCATTGCTGGATTTGCTTTTAGCTGAAGACAACCAGCCTTTAGCACGGCAGACCTAACTGAAAATACCAGACCCTGGATGCCTCGTTTAGCCCATAAACACAATTGTTCAGCGTCCATAATTCCCCCTCTTTACCTCCCGCTTCTTTCGGAGACTTTCTGTTGATACAACATTCAGATGTTCACACGTATTCCTCCATTGACCATTGAGAATTTAGCTGGAACCTGCAAAATCCTACCAACTGTCCTGGCTTGACACAATTCACACCTCTTTAACCTGGGGTTACCCCATCTCTGGATCTGTAAAGATTTAATCACCTGCTAATGGTCGCATTCCTAGCATTGTCTGGCATCTTTGAATTTGTCTATATATATGTTTCTGGAACATACCTCTTCATTCACCTGAGGAAGGAGCAGCGCTCCGAAAGCTAGTGACATCGAAACAAACCTGTTGGACTTTACGGCGTGCGGCCTACTCCTCGAGTATACCGTTTTTGTGGGGGGAGGAGCATCGTGAAAACAGTGCCGCCCCCGATTCCGGCGTGGGACTTGAATCCACGATTTCAAATTCAAAGCTAATGGGCCGGAATCTCCGGTCCTCCCAGCCGCGTATTTCTCGGAGAGGCGTTGTCTGCTGGCTGAGATTCTCTGCTCCCGCTGCTTGTCAACCGGATTTCCCATTGAAGCCACCCCACGGCACCAGGAAACACGCGGGCGGGAGTGCGTTGCCAGCGGGAAAAGACAATCCCGACGGCGGGAGAATTCCGGCCCCATTGTCACCAGTGAGTCCAGCTGCCTGACTCTGTATAATGTCATTTTGCTGTCTGAAAACACAATGGTTCTGGAGTCGGCTGTGGATCACTGGTAGCCCCAGCTCGGAGCTGCATTCCAGAGGCTGGGGGACATATTGCCGGCTGACATTCCCAGCGCCTTTGCCGAGGGAACACTCCGCTATCAGACAGGCTGCTTCTGGGATGAAACATTAACCTGAGGTCCCCCATCTGGATCACTGATCTCTGTGGAAAGTGGAGCAGAACGTTTCCCCCATTGTCCTGGCTTCAATATTTATCCCTCATCTAACATCACCCAAACAGACGTATCTGCTCATTACCGTGCTGCCCGGAACGGAAACTTCAATCACTGTAAATTCAGCACTGCAGTTCCCACGGTGTGACCGTGTTTCTAAAATATCCCATTTGTTTTGTTACCTGTGTGGTAGGTAACATGTGCTACTCAATCCTTGGCTAATGATGAGGTCTTCCGAATCTCGATGAAGAAGACTCGAACTCGTCCAGTAGTAATAAAAGGTTTATTGAGTAACTATAACAATAATTGCATGAGTTTTTTTACTTTCACTTTGATACCAGTGATAAGGTTAACAAGATCTAACTACTGCAAATATACGTAACTCCACTAGCCATCTGAACTAATCTGCTATTATCCTGGTCACAGTGCACCCCCGAGACAGCCAGAGACCCAATGTTGTTGCCTTTATACCCCTGTTGGTCCGACCCTCTAGTGATCATGTGGTGCTACTGATTACACATTAACCCCTTGTGTACATGCACAGACAGAGATCACTACACCATTGACTGGAAAGCACTTTGGGGTGTCTCTCCCCAACTCTCTCTCTCACCTCTGTTCCTCTCTCTCTCACTCTGTTCCTTTCTCGCTCCCCTCCTCTCTCTCTCTCTTCCTCCTCAATCTCTCTCCCCCTCCTCTTTCTCTCGCTCCTCTCGCGCCCCTCCTCCTCTCTCTTTTGCTTCCTCCTCCCTCTCTCCCCCCTCCTCTCTCTCTCTCTCTCTTCTCCCGCTCCCCTCCTCCCTCTCTCCTCTTCCCTCTCTCTCTCTCCTCCTGTCCCTCTGATTCCCCTCCTCCAGCTCTCTCTCTCGCTCCCCTCCTCTCTCTCTCCTCCTCTCTCTCTCGCTCCCTTCCTCCCTCTCTCTCTCGCTCCCCTCCTCCCTCTCTCTCTCGCTCCCCTCCTCCCTCTCAACTCCTCCTCTCCCTCTCGCTCCCCTCCTCCCTCTCTCTCCTCCTTCCTTTCTCGTTCCCCTGCTCCCATTCTCTCTCCCCTCCTCTCTCTCTCTTCCTCTCCCCTCCTCTCTCTCTCTCTCCCCTCCCCTCTCTCTCGCTCGCCTCCTCTCTCTCTCACTCCCCTCCTCTCTCTCTCGCTCCCCTCCTCCCATTCTCTCTCCCCTCCTCTCTCTCTCCCAGCCAAGCTCATATCAAAGCTCCAAAACCTAGGACTTGGCTCCCCACTCTGCAACTGGATCCTCGATTTTCTGACCAACAGACCACAATCAGTAAGAATGAACAACAACACCTCCTCCACAATAGTCCTCAACACCGGCGCCCCGCAAGGCTGCGTACTTAGCCCCCTACTCTACTCCCTGTACACACACGACTGTCGCAAAATTTGGTTCCAACTCCATTTACAAGTTTGCTGACGATACGACCATAGTGGGCCGGATCTCGAATAACGATGAGTCCGAATACAGGAGGGAGATAGAGAACCTGGTGGAGTGGTGTAGCGACAACAATCTCTCCCTCAATGCCAGCAAAACTAAAGAGCTGGTCATTGACTTCAGGAAGCAAAGTACTGAACACACCCCTGTCTGCATCAACGGGGCCGAGGTGGAGATGGTTAGCAGTTTCAAATTCCTAGGGGTGCACATCTCCAAAAATCTGTCCTGGTCCACCCACGTCGACGCTACCACCAAGAAAGCACAACAGCGCCTATACTTCCTCAGGAAACTAAGGAAATTCGGCATGTCCACACTGACTCTTACCAACTTTTACAGATGCACCATAGAAAGCATCCTATCGGGCTGCATCACAGCCTGGTATGGCAACTGCTCGGCCCAGGACCGCAAGAAACTTCAGAGAGTCGTGAACACCGCCCAGTCCATCACACGAACCTGCCTCCCATCCATTGACTCCATCTACACCTCCCGCTGCCTGGGGAAAGCGGGCAGCATAATCAAAGACCCCTCCCACCCGGCTTACTCACTCTTCCAACTTCTTCCATCGGGCAGGAGATACAGAAGTCTGAGAACACACATGAACAGACTCAAAAACAGCTTCTTCCCCGCTGTTACCAGACTCTTAAATGACCCTCCCCCCTCCTATGGACTGACCTCATTAACACTACACCCTTGTATGCTTCATCTGATGCCGGTGTTTATGTAGTTGCCCTTGTGTTGCCCTATTTCTTTTTCAAAAAATATACTTTATTCATAAAATCTATCATAAACATTACAGAACATTTTGAATTGTCTTGACTGTACATTTCCATCAGAGTTACACATTCCCTTGACTTTCTTCCATTCAATTTTGATAACATTACACACATATCGCTCTTTACGTTACAATTCCTTCTTAAATATTTACGTTGTCGACTTCCGGGTGCGGCGATGACCAGCTAAGTCGCACGTTTCGGCAGCTCCCGTTGGAACGGACTTGTGGGCTCTTAATAGGAGCCCCTACGGCAAGTTAAACGGCCAAAAACACTGTGCGGTAAACCAGAAGGGAATCCCCCCCGGACACGCATGGAAAAGGGAGAGGATAGCGGCCGGATTGCGGAGGATCCTCTGGAGCAGCGGCAAGGAAGGCAAGCTCAAAGCAAGATGGCGTCGGAAGGTGGCCGCTTGTCATGGGGCCCGGAGCAACAAGAGTTCCTGCGGCGCTGTGTGGAAGAGCTGAAGAAGGAGCTGTTGGCCCCGATATTACAGGCGATTGAAGGGCTAAAGGAGGAGCAGAGGACCCAAGAGCTGGAGCTTCGGGTCGTGAAGGCAAAGACTGCTGAAAACAAAGATGAAATACAGGGCCTGGTGGTGAAGGCAGAAACGCACGAGGCACAGCACAAAAGGTGTGTGGAGAGGTTGGAAGCACTGGAGAATAATTCGAGGAGGAAGAATTTAAGAGTCCTGGGTATTCCCGAAGGCGCAGAAGGGACGGACGTCTGGACATATGTGAGCATGATGCTTCACTCGCTAATGGGATCGGTGGAGGGAGCTTATCGAGTTCTGGCGCGAAGACCAAAGGCTGGAGAAATACCTCGAGCTATAGTGGTGAGGTTTCTCCGCTACAATGACAGAGAGACGGTCCTCAGATGGGCGAAGAAAACTCGGAGCTGTAGGTGGGAGAACGCGGTGATCCGCGTATACCAGGATTGGAGTGCGGAGGTGGCGAGAAGGAGGGCAAGTTTCAATCGGGCTAAGGCGGTGCTTCACAAAAAGAAGGTCCAGTTTGCAATGTTGCAACCGGCGAGATTGTGGGTCACACACCAAGGGAAGCACCACTACTTTGAGACGGCAGAAGAGGCGTGGACATTTATTGTGGACGAGAAGCTGGAATAGTCTGGCGAGAGAAAGAGCTTTTGGGACAAAGTGGTGGGGTGATTATGTGGGGCGAGGAAGGGGAAGGGGGGGGGGATGATTTTTCAATTTGTTAATTTTGTGATCCTGTAACTTTTCTCTCTTCCCCATGTTGGGGGGGGGGGGGGGGGGGGAGTATGAGGAACTGTGGGCGCCGGCCATTAGGGGCGGGGCCGAGTGGGAAACGCGGGCTTTGTTCCCGCGCTATGGTAATTATGGCGGGAACAGGGACGCAGGAAGGAGGGGGCCTCGCACAATGGGGAGCCGAGGACAAGGGGGGAAGCCGAGGTCAGCCAGAGTTTGCTGACTTCTGGGAGGAACATGGGGGTGCAACTACGCTAGAGGGGGATCTAGTGGAGAGGGGGGGGGTTAACTGGGTTGCTGCTGCTAAGGAGAAGGGGGAGCTGTTATGGGATGGGGTGGTCGAGGCGGGAGGGCACCGCCGGATGGATATACGGGTACGTGGGAACCGGGTGAGGAGCTGGGTTAAAAAAGGGGATGGCTAGTCGACAAGGGGGGGAGGGGGGGGGGTAAAGAGCCCCCCAACCCGGTTGATCACGTGGAACGTGAGAGGGCTGAATGGGCCGATAAAGAGGGCACGGGTACTCGCACACCTAAAGAAATTAAAGGCAGATGTGGTTATGTTGCAGGAGACGCATCTGAAACTGATAGACCAGGTCAGACTACGTAAAGGATGGGTGGGGCAGGTGTTCTATTCGGGTTTAGATGCGAAGAATAGGGGGGTGGCTATCTTAGTGGGGAAACGGGTACTGTTCGAGGCAAAGACCATAGTGGCGGATAGTGGGGGTAGATATGTGATGGTGAGTGGCAGATTGCAAGGGGAGGCGGTGGTTCTGGTGAACGTACACGCCCCGAACTGGGATGATGCAAATTTTATGAGGCGTATGTTGGGACGTATCCCGGACCTGGAGGCGGGAAAGTTGGTAATGGGGGGAGACTTCAATATGGTGCTTGATCCAGGGCTGGACGAGGGGAGCAGTGAGGGAGATAGGTGGGGTGAGAGATGAGGAGGGAGAGATGGAACGGGGAGCGGAGAGAGTGAACGGGGTGTTCAAGGCATTCTATGAGAGGTTATATAAGGCTCAACCCCCGGAAGGGAAGGAGGGAATGATGTGTTTCCTGGATCAGCTGGAATTCCCGAAGGTGGGGGAGCAGGAGAGGGCGGGACTGGGAGCACAGATTGAGATGGAGGAGGTGGTAAAAGGGATTGGGAGCATGCAGGCGGGGAAGGCCCCGGGACCGGACGGATTCCCGGTGGAATTTTATAGGAAATATATGGACCTACTGGCCCCGCTTTTGACGAGAACCTTTAATGAGGTCAGGGAAAGGGGGCAGTTGCCCCCGACTATGTCGGAAGTGACGATATCGCTCCTTTTGAAGAAGGAAAAAGACCCGCTGCAGTGTGGGTCCTACAGGCCCATTTCCCTTTTAAATGTAGATGCTAAGCTCCTGGCCAAGGTGATGGCGACGAGGATAGAGGCCTGTGTCCCGGGGGTGGTCCACGAGGATCAAACTGGGTTCGTTAAGGGGAGACAGCTGAACACGAACATACGGAGGTTGCTAGGGGTAATGATGATGCCCCCACCAGAGGGGGAGGCGGAGATAGTGGTGGCGATGGACGCCGAGAAAGCATTCGACAGAGTGGAGTGGGACTACCTGTGGGAGGTGCTGAGGAGATTTGGTTTTGGAGAAGGGTTTATTGGATGGGTACAGCTGCTGTATAGGGCCCCGGTGGCGAGTGTGGTCACGAACAGGCAGAGGTCTGACTACTTCCGTCTTCATAGAGGGACGAGGCAGGGGTGTCCCCTGTCTCCGTTACTGTTTGCATTGGCAATTGAGCCCCTGGCCATAGCACTGAGGGGCTCCAGGAAGTGGAGGGGAGTACTCAGGGGAGGAGAAGAACACCGGGTATCTTTGTATGCGGATGATTCATTGCTGTATGTTGCGGACCCAGTGGAGGGGATGCCTGAGATAATGCAGACACTCAGGGAGTTTGGGGAATTTTCGGGGTACAAATTGAATATGGGGAAGAGTGAGTTGTTTGTGGTGCATCCGGGGGAGCAGAGCAGGGGAATAGATGATTTACCGCTGAGGAGGGTAACAAGAGATTTCCGGTACTTAGGGATTCAGATAGCCAGGAACTGGGGAACCTTACATAGGCTTAATTTAACACGATTGGTGGAACAGATGGAGAAGGATTTTAAGAGATGGGACATGGTGCCCCTGTCACTGGTGGGCAGGGTGCAAGCGGTCAAAATGGTAGTCCTCCCGAGATTCCTTTTTGCGTTTCAGTGCCTTCCGGTGATGATCACGAAGGCTTTTTTCAAGAAGATCGAGAAAAGCGTTATGAGTTTTGTGTGGGCCGGGAAGACCCCAAGAGTGAGGAGGGGGTTCTTGCAGCGTAGCGGGGATAGGGGGGGACTGGCACTACCGAGCCTAAATGATTATTACTGGGCCGCCAATATTTCAATGGTGTGTAAGTGGATGGGAGAAGGAGAGGGAGAGGCGTGGAAGAGATTGGAGATGGCGTCCTGCAAAGGAACCAGCCTACAAGCATTGGCGACGGCGCCGTTGCTTTTCTCCCCGAAGAAATACACCACAAGTCAAGTGGTGGTGGCAACGCTAAAAATTTGGGGGCGGTGGAGACGACATAGGGGAAGGACGGGAGGCTCGGTGCGGTCCCCGATAAGAAATAACCATAGGTTTGTCCCGGGGAGAATGGATGGGGGATTTGGAGCATGGCAGAGAGCTGGGGTAGTACAATTGAGAGATCTGTTCGTAGATGGGGCGTTTGCGAGTCTGGGAGCGCTGTTGGAAAAATATGGGTTGCCCCAAGGGAATGCATTTCGGTACATGCAACTGAGGGCTTTTGCGAGGCAACAGGTGAGGGAATTCCCGCAGCTCCGACGCAGGAGGTGCAGGACAGAGTGATCTCAGGGTCATGGGTGGGGGATGGTAGGGTGTCGGACATATACAGGGAAATGAGGGACGAGGGGGAGATCATGGTGGATGAGCTGAAGGGGAAATGGGAAGAAGAGCTGGGGGAAGAGATTGAGGAGGGGCTGTGGGCTGATGCCCTACGTGGGTAAACTTGTCGTCCTTGTGCGCCAGGCTAAGCCTGATACAATTCAAGGTTTTGCACAGGGCGCATATGACCGGAGCACGGCTCAGTAAATTTTTCAGGGTAGAGGATCGGTGTGGGAGATGCTCGAGAAGCCCAGCAAACCACACCCACATGTTCTGGTCATGCCCGGCACTGCAGGGGTTCTGGGTGGGGGTGGCAAAGGTGCTTTCGAAGGTGGTGGGGGTCCGGGTCGAGCCAGGCTGGGGGTTGGCTATATTCGGGGTTGCAGAAGAGCCGGGAGTGCAGGAGGCGAGAGAGGCTGATGTCTTGGCCTTTGCGTCCCTAGTAGCCCGGCGAAGGATATTGCTTATGTGGAAGGAAGCCAAACCCCCGGGCGTGGAGACCTGGATAAATGACATGGCAGGGTTTACAAAACTAGAACGGATAAAGTTTGCACTAAGGGGTTCGGCTCAAGGGTTCACCAGGCGGTGGTAACCGTTCATTGACTACCTCGCAGAATGATAAAGGAAATGAGAACGTAACAGCAGCAACCCAGGGGGGGGGGGGGGCTCGGGGGGGTCCTCAGGGGTGTTTTTGTATAGATATTTGCACTTTGCTATGTATATTGGATTGTTTGATTTTAGTATCTGGAGAGTTATTATTTTTGTTATGGCAGTTGCCATTTAGTTTATATATTATTTATTTATTTGTTAAAACGGTCACTGTTATTTATATTGTTTTATTGTTGTAAAAAGGAAAAACCTTTGTATTGTTTTGTTTGGCCGAAAAATTTGAATAAAATATATATATTTTTTAAAATATTTACGTTGTCATGTTTCTTTTATACATTGGAGTGTTGGTGGCCCAGACCGAGGGGGGTTTACACTGTTACCCACCCCTCGGTGTACATTTGCTGGAAAGACCTCACACAGAGGTCTTTCCCCATTACGCCTTGGCGGCAGCTGCCCCAAGCTTGAGTGCGTCCCTCAGCACGTAGTCCTGGGCCTTGGAATGTGCCAGTCTGCAACACTTGGTCGAGGACAATTCTTTGCACTGGAAGATCAGCAAGTTTCGGGCAGACCAAAGAGCGTCTTTCACCGAGTTGATGACCTTCCAGCAGCAGTTGATGTTTGTCTCGGTGTGAGTCCCTGGAAACAGTCCTATTATGTATTTTCTTTTATTCCCTTTTCTTCTCATGTACTTAATGATCTGTTGAGCTGCTCGCAGAAAAATACTTTTCACTGTACCTCGGTACACGTGACAATAAACAAATCCAAATCCAAATCTTACTCTCCTCCCCACACTGCATTCGCTCATTCAGTAGGAACGTCCTTTGTCGCCTGCTGATGGAGCCCCGATAATCAGCTCCTTAATTGATCAGAAACATGACTGGGATTAAAGTGCTTGTTTAAACCTGGTTTTGCAGACAGTTCTCCCCAGCCAATGTTTATCTCTCAATAAAGAAAAAGCAGATTCTGATCATTGAGGCACTGCTCTTTGTGGGAGCTTACGGTGCACAAATTGGCTGCTGTGTTCCCTGCAATAAAACAGTGAGTTCAAAGAGAACGTCATTGGCTGGGAAGTATTTTTGGACATCCCGAGGTTGTGAAAAGTGCTGTAAAGACGCAAGTCTTTTTATAAAGATCCTTGCATCTTGCTTTCCCTCTATTCATGTCATCTTCACCCTAAGAAGGGAGAACAATGAAATACAGACATAACTTGCAGGGAGAGACGCAGGCTGTGAGCTGTGAAACGTTGATTGCTGCATTGGCCAGATAGTCACTAATGAATATATACTCAGTGTAAAAACCATTAAAGCATGGCGGAGATTATTAACAGGGCATTTTACGAAATATTTCTGATGTGCATCCATTCGCAATGATGTCCCAAACACCGCTGGAATATGATTCAACTGATTACAGGAGACAGCAAGCATCATTATACTACTTACTGCAGTGCTATCTACTGTAGTGCCTGCCACTCGTCTCGATTAATGCCGTCAGACTTTGTGAGCCGGTTGCTTTGTGAGCCTCAGTTTCTCTGTGCTGCACAGTTATGGTTTTGTGCTGTGTTAAGAGATTCACGTCACTCATGTTTTGCCTCAGGTGTGGAGCTATGGGTAGCACTCTGATCTGAACAAAGAACAAAGAACAAAGAAAAGTACAGCACAGGAACAGGCCCTTCGGCCCTCCAAGCCCGTGCCGACCATGCTGCCCGACTAAACTACAATCTTCTACACTTCCTGGGTCCGTATCCCTCTATTCCCATTCTATTCATGTATTTGTCAAGATGCCCCTTAAATGTAACAATCGTCCCTGCTTCCACCACCTCCTCCGGTAGCGAGTTCCAGGCACCCACTACCCTCTGCGTAAAAAACTTGCCTCGTACATCTCCTCTAAACCTTGCCCCTCTCACCTTAAACCTATGCCCCCTAGTAATTGACCCCTCTACCCTGGGGAAAAGCCTCTGACTATCCACTCTGTCTATGCCCCTCATAATTTTGTAGACCTCTATCAGGTTGCCCCTCAACCTCCGTCGTTCCAGTGAGAACAAACCGAATTTATTCAACCGCTCCTCATAGCTAATGTCCTCCATACCAGGCAACATCCTGGTAAATCTCTTCTGCACCCTCTCTAAAGTCTCCACATCCTTCTGGTAGTGTGGCGACCAGAATTGAACACTATACTCCAAGTGTGGCCTAACTTAGGTGCTATACAGCTGCAACATGACTTGCCAATTCTTATACTCATCAGAGATTAGAGTTCATTTATAATCAGCTATGATTCAATGGCTGAGTCGGCTCGAGGGACCGAATGACCTACAACTGCTCCTATTTCTTATTTTCTCATAATTCTTGGGAGGATTATTTCAGACATGTTTATATATGTGTTCCATATGAAGCAAAGCAAGTTACATTTGTGGAAGAGGGTTTTATTTTGACCATGTTCACTGCATATGGTGAGCATACGGGCACGATTTAGTGACTAGAGTCCTGTTGTGGGTGGTTTTAACGGGGGTGTTTCCAGCTGGTAGTGCTGGGGATGAACCCGCTATCGAACGTGACTCTAATCCACGAGGAAGGCCTGACGAGGCCGCACTTACCGTAATTTCCTGCATTGAGGAGCTCCGCTCACCAGTGCAGGAAGAGATGGGGGCGCCGTTTACAAATGGCACCCCGATCTCTTGACCCCCAACGTGACCCCCGGACCCCCCTCCCCACCACTCCATGCCCCAACCTAGCTGTTGGGGGGATCCTGAGCCCCCCGCATCTCACCTCATAAGGGGATGATTCCTGGCACCCTGGCCGTGCCCCTGCCAGCCTGGCTCATGGGCAGTGCCCCTGCCAGCCTGGCTCTGCCACCTGGCCAACCTGATGGTGCCAGAGGATCTAGAACTAGGGAGGGGGGGGTCACTGTTTAAAAATAAGGGGTCGCCCATTTAAGACGGAGATGGTGAGAAACATTTTTCCCCTTGAGGGGGGGGGGGCTCTGGAACTCTCTTCCTCAAAAGGCGGCGGAAGCAAAACCTTTGACTATGTTTCGGCCAGAGCTGGAGAGATTCCTGACTGTCAAGGGGGTGAAAGGTTATTGGGGGGTGGGCAGGAATGTGGGGTGGAGGTTACAATCAGATCAGCCACGATCTTATTGACTGGGGGAGCAGGGGCCGAATGGTCTCCTCCTCTTCGTAATTTGTCTGTCCGTATCTACAAAGAATTTATTTGCCCAGTGGGTGAATCTGGAAGAAGTGACTCAGGAAATATCGTCCCGCCAATACCACTGGGGACATCCGGTTAGATTTGGTAGATGAAACAATCCAGAAAGGGAACAGGCCACCTTGGGCCATGAAGGTTGCAGCCTGTGATATTATTCTACCGCCCGGACTCTCTGCCTGTAGCATCAAACTGATCCCTATGGGAAACCTCGTCACCCAGAGCAATTCACAGCCAATGTACCAGAAGGACTTCAGAAGAGCAGTCTTGGACTCTTCCATTGGTGGCAACATATTCTCTTATTCTCTCACATCAAGACGTTGCCTTAGATTAATTATCCCTATTTTAGCTTTATTTCTTCTGAGAAATATGCCCCCAGCTTGGCATGCAGATCGCAAAGGCAAGCATTGTGACGCCCCTGACCTGAATGCCCTTTCACCCTTCACTCTTGGGGCTTCCAGGCTGGGGTCAAACCTTTCTTGTGGACTGATGTGAATCCAGTCGCAGGAACTCTCAGCAGTTCAGGAATATCTGAACTCCAGTGTGGGCAGAGTGTGGAGATTTATTTTCACCATCCTCCTGTGTTTAATTCCAGAGATCCTCGGTTTCCTCAAACACTGTGACTGGGACACGGTTAAAAACAATCTCCACGGACATTATCAGGAGCTGTGAAACGGAGCTCAAACAGTTTGGATAAAACGTGCTTTCAGCTGGGGCCAGAGATCATTGAACTCATTCCTCAGTTAATCCGTAATGTCTAACAGTCGCGAATAACCTTGGTTGATCAGTGGACAGTTCCACTTGCGTTTTTGATGCTTCGGCGCAGATATAAAGAGAATGACTTGGGTTAAGACCAGGCAGCTTTCCTTCAAGACATTTTTAAATGTCAAGTGATTGGACGTCGAATCCACAATCTGCTGAGCATGACTCAAATTGGCGCCGATGCCACATTTTCTGCGTGTCTGTGAAATACATGATTAGGATTTGTTTCATTTGTTATTCATGTGGGGCGACTCCTTAGAAAGACGCATGAAAAATCACCATCAGAAAGGGACTTTTTAGGAGCTAATTTTATTTGAGATAATTTATCAGAAAGGAACATGCAAATGTTTCTGATGGGCAATACTCATGAGGGACAAGGACACTTAGACAGATAATTTCTTCAGTTAGTTTTCAAAACATCATGAATAATTTAATAAGAAAACCTAAGTAAAATATTTACTTTGCTTCTTTCGTAAGGGGCAATACGACGAGTTGTAGAGAAACACAAAACTTAATTTTTGTTTAACACGTTAACTATTATGTACAGCTCCAGTAGCTCTCTACTGGGTCGTCCCTAGACAGTTCCTGACTGGCGGACTCTACCTGTACAAAAGGGTCCCCGCCCCCTTATCCAGGAGTGCGTATCCTGCATGCTCCACAGGGTAGTGAATCATCCCTACCCCGTGAGACCCGTACGGGTTATAACAGTCTTATAAAAGTTACACCAATGGAAGGGAAGCGAGTAGCTGATAAGTCTTCTCTGTTTTGAATTAGCAAGGTTTATTGTATTAGTAATGTTTATTATTGGTAATAAATGTTTATTAATAATAAATGTATTAATAGGAACAAGTTTTATTACCTAATGCAGAGAGGAATGGCCCAACTGCTCTGAGGTGTAGAGTGTGCATACTGTGCTACGTGGGAACTCCAAGATGCTTACATGTCCTGAATAACCGTATGTCAAGGAAGTGCATCAGCTGTAGATGCTCAAGCGGTAGAAGTGACTGTTTTAATGTGTGTCAGGGTTGTGTGGGATTGTCTAGTCTCCCAAAAGTATGCTGTCCGAGTCCTTGGTCCACAGTTGTTCATTTACAGCAAGTATTCACACAAATGGACCTCTACACACGCTTCTTAGAGCTTCTCATCTCCCAGATCTCACTTCTCAGTTATGTAATCTGGCACCATTATCACATCAGCATCATGTGAATCTCTGACGTTAACCCTTTACTCTACATCTCCCTTCGAGTTCTTATCCCCACCATATTTACATCCCTCGGTATCTGCCCCCAAAGTCTCCGACTTCACAGGGTTAGTCTCCGAGTTGCCTTGGCCAATCTGGCTAATCTCGTTCTGATCTCCTTTCGAGGTTGAGGATAGTCTGTACTCTCCCCTCTGTCAACATGAATGATCTTCTCCTGGGTGGCTGTCGCGCGTTTAGTAGGTCTTCCTTCTTCATCGCTTTATTTGCAAGAATATTAAGGTGCCGCAGTTTCTCCTTATGATATCCCTGGTCTGCCTCAATCCTGTACACTCTTGGTTGTGGAGATTTTTAGATGATTGCACCTTCCTTCTTTTGGGCTCAGATCCTGACTCTCTCCCCGGATTTCAGCACTGGTAACTTACGTGCTGGGTGCCTGTTATTAAAGTTCGGAGCCTGACTGTCTCTCTATTCTTCCTCACATTGTTTTACCCTCTGGGGGTCATTCTGGTGATGTTGGGTTAGAATTTTTACGTCAGAGATGGGAGCTGTGTTCTCAATCTCCCACCCATTAGTAACTCTGATGGCGAGGATCGATAACTCAGGAGAGCTTGGTCTTCAAGGTCTTTGTTCAGCTCTTTGGTCTTTCTTTAATCAATCCTTCATGGTTGGCATCCCTCTCTCTGCCACTCCATTTACTTGAGGATAGTGAGGTGAACTGAGGATAGTGAGATGAACTTGAGGATAGTGAGGTGAACTGAGGATAGTGAGGTGAACTTGAGGATAGTGAGGTGAACTGAGGAGAGTGAGGTGAACTTGAGGATAGTGAGGTGGACTGAGGATAGTGAGGTGAACTGAGGATAGCGAGGTGAACTGGTTACACAAACAAAGCCATATTCATTTGCAAAACTTTGGAATTGCTCAGTTGAAAGTTGTGGTCACTGGTCAGACATCACAATGTCCAGAATGTTGTACATTGAATCAATCCTCCTGAGGGATTGAATTGAATCAGGGTTCTGCTGTGAGACAATGCAATCAGTTTATTTCAATACATCGTGAGCTGTCATCGTTAATAAAGACGATTTTCCCCTTAAATTCAAATAAGTTCATCCCCAGATGCTCCCACAGTCTTCAGTCTTCACAAAATAAAGCACAGGAGAGGTCATTCAGCCCATCTAATCCCATTGGCCAGCACTCGTCCCTTGAATGTCATGATGTGCTCAGTGCTCATCCAGGTACTTTTTAAAGGGTGTGAAGCATCCCGCCTCTGTCACCCTTGATGGAGAGGTAGAAGGGAATAGTGGTTCTTTCGTTCATGGGTGTCTACAGCACAAGTAATAGTCAGAACCATGGGCGGGATTCTCCGACCTCCCCGCCGGGTCGGCGAATCGTCGGGGGGCAGCGTGAATCCCGCCCCGCCGCAGGTGGCCTGGCGCGCGATCGGGGCCCACCGATCTGCGGGCGGGCCTGTGCCGCGGGGGCACTCTTTCCCTCCGCGCCGGCCGCTGTACGGCTCCGCCATGGCCGGCGCGGAGAAGAACCCCCCCCTGCGCATGCGCAGTACGGCAGCGGTTCTGGGAACACGCTAACGCTCCCGCGCGTGCGCCAACCCCCGCCGGCCGGCGGAGGCCCTTCGGCGCCAATTGGCACAGCGCCAATCACTCCAGCGTTGGCCTAACCCCCGAAGTGCGGAGGATTCCGCACCTTCCGGACGGCCCGGCGCCGGAGTGGTTCTCGCCGCTCTTTGGTGCCGGTACAGTCCGCCCGCCGGAAGCCGGAGAATCCCGGCCCATACCTTTCATAGAGAGAGTAATGCCTGGCCACAACACTACTTATTGCATCATAGAGGCCTAGAGGTTTACAGCACGGCAAGAGACCCTTTGGTCCATCGCGTCCATCGCACCATCAAGCACCTATCCATTCTAATCCCATTGGCCAGCACTTGGTCTGTAGCCTTGGCAGCCGAGGCATTTCAAATGCTCATCTAAATACTTCTTAAAAGTTGTTAGGGTTCCCGCTTCTATCACCCTTTCAGGCAGCGAGTTCCAGATTCCAACCACCCACTGAGTGGGAAAACGTTTCCTCACATCTCCCTAAACCTCCTGCCCACTACCTTAAATCTATGCCCCCTGGTATTGACCCTCGGGGGAAAATGCCTTCCTATCCACCTTCCATATGTCCCTCATCATTTTACACTCCTCAATCAGGTGCTCCCAGCCTCGGTCTTCACTGCTTCAGGGAAAACAACCCCACTCTAACCAGCCTCTCCTCACAGCTGAAACGCTGCAGGCCAGGCAGCGTCCTGGTGAATCTCCTCTGCACCCTCTCCAGTGCAGTCACTTCCTTCCTATAGTGTGGTGACCAGAACTGCTCACAGTGCTCCCGCTGGGGCCTCACCAGTGTTTTATACAGCTCCAGCATAACCTCCCAGCTCTTAAACTCACTGCCTCGGTTAACAAAGTATCCCATAGGCCTTCTTAACCACCTTATTGTCCTGCTGTCTTCAGAGATCTGTGAACCTGTACACCAAGGTCTGATCCTCTGTATGTCCTGTAGAGTCCTATCATTCATTGTATATTCCCTTGCCCTGTTGGTCTTCCCTAAATGCTTCACCTCACCCTTTTCAGGGTTAAATTCCATTTGTCATTGTTCTGCCCGTCTGACCAGCCCGTCTACATCACCCTGTAATCTAAGCCTTTTCTCCTCACTATTTACCACAGCGCCAATTTTTGTGTCATCTGCGAACTCACTGATCAACCCCCAACATTCACACTCAGATCATTAATGTACATTACAAACAGCAAGGGCCCCAGCACCGATCCCTGCGGAACACCCCTGGACACAGACTTCTGGTCACTAAAACAACCTTCGACCATCTCCCCCTGCCTCCTGCCACTCAGACAGGTTTGGATCCAATTTGCCAAATTGCCTTGGATCCCATGGGCTCTTACCTTCTTCATCAATCTCCCATGGAGAACCTTGTCTACACACCTAGTCGCCTCCTCAAAAAATTCAATCAAATTTGTAAGAAATGGTCTCCCTTTGACAAAACCACGCTGACTATCCTTGGTTAATCCTTGCCTCTCCAAGTGGAGATTAATTCTGTCCCCCAGAATTTTGTCCCGTAGTTTCACTACCACCGACGTTAGACTAACGGACCTTTACTTTCCCGGTTCGACCCTACTTCCCTTCTTGAATAATGGCCCCACATTATCTGCTCTGGCACCTCTCCTGTGCAGTAAGAAATCTTACAACACCAGGTTAAAGTCCAACAGGTTTGTTTCAAATCACTAGCTTTCAGAGCACTGCTCCTTCCCCAGGTGAATGGACAGGTAGGTTCCAGAAACATTTATATAGACAAAGTCAAAGACGCAAGAAGATACGAATGTGAGCTTTTGCAGTTAATTAAGTCTTTACAGATCCAGAGAGAGGGGTAACCCCAGGTTAAAGAGGTGTGAATTGTCTCAAGCCAGGACAGTTGGTAGGATTTCGCAAGCCAGATGGTGGGGGATGAATGTAATGCGACATGAATCCCAGGTCCCAGTTGAGGCCGTACTCATGTGTGCGGAACTTGGCTATAAGTTTGTGCTCGCCGATTCTGCGTTGTCGCGCATCCTGAAGGCCGCCTTAGAACATAGAACATAGAACAATACAGCGCAGTACAGGCCCTTCGGCCCACGATGTTGCACCGAAACAAAAGCCATCTAACCTACCCTATGCCATTATCATCCATATGTTTATCCAATAAACTTTTAAATGCCCTCAATGTTGGCGAGTTCACTACTGTAGCAGGTAGGGCATTCCACGGCCTCACTACTCTTTGCGTAAAGAACCTACCTCTGACCTCTGTCCTATATCTATTACCCCTCAGTTTAAAGTTATGTCCCCTCGTCTCCGCGGGAGAAGGCTCTCACTGTCCACCCTATCCAACCCCCTGATCATTTTGTATGCCTCTATTAAGTCTCCTCTTAACCTTCTTCTCTCCAACGAAAACAACCTCAAGTCCGTCAGCCTTTCCTCATAAGATTTTCCCTCCATACCAGGCAACATCCTGGTAAATCTCCTCTGCACCCGCTCCAAAGCCTCCACGTCCTTCCTATAATGCGGTGACCAGAACTGTACGCAATACTCCAAATGCGGCCGGACCAGAGTTCTGTACAGCTGCAACATGACCTCCCGACTCCGGAACTCAATCCCTCTACCAATAAAGGCCAACACTCCATAGGCCTTCTTCACAACCCTATCAACCTGGGTGGCAACTTTCAGGGATCTATGTACATGGACACCTAGATCCCTCTGCTCAGCCACACTTTCAAGAACTTTACCATTAGCCAAATATTCCGCATTCCTGTTATTCCTTCCAAAGTGAATCACCTCACACTTCTCTACATTAAACTCCATTTGCCACCTCTCAGCCCAGCTCTGCAGCTTATCTATATCCCTCTGTAACCTGCTACATCCTTCCACACTATCGACAACACCACCGACTTTAGTATCATCTGCAAATTTACTCACCCACCCTTCTGTGCCTTCCTCTAGGTCATTGATAAAAATGACAAACAGCAACGGCCCCAGAACAGATCCTTGTGGTACTCCACTTGTGACTGTACTCCATTCTGAACATTTCCCATCAACCACCACCCTCTGTCTTCTTTCAGCTAGCCAATTTCTGATCCACATCTCTAAATCACCCTCAATCCCCAGCCTCCGTATTTTTTGCAATAGCCTACCGTGGGGAACCTTATCAAACGCTTTGCTGAAATCCATATACACCACATCAACTGCTCTACCCTCGTCTACCTGTTCAGTCACCTTCTCAAAGAACTCAATAAGGTTTGTGAGGCATGACCTACCCTTCACAAAGCCATGCTGACTATCCCTGATCATATCATTCCTATCTAGATGATTATAAATCTTGTCCCTTATAATCCCCTCCAAGACTTTACCCACTACAGACGTGAGGCTCACCGGTCTATAGTTGCCGGGGTTGTCTCTGCTCCCCTTTTTGAACAAAGGGACCACATTTGCTGTCCTCCAGTCCTCTGGCACTATTCCTGTAGCCAATGATGACATAAAAATCAAAGCCAAAGGTCCAGCAATCTCTTCCCTGGCCTCCCATAGAATCCTAGGATAAATCCCATCAGGTCCCGGGGACTTATCTATTTTCAGCCTGTCCAGAATTGCCAACACCTCTTCCCTACGTACCTCAATGCCATCTATTCTATTAGCCTGGGGCTCAGCATTCTCCTCCACAACATTATCTTTTTCCTGAGTGAATACTGACGAAAAATATTCATTTAGTATCTCGCCTATCTCTTCAGACTCCACACACAATTTCCCATCCCTGTCCTTGACTGGTCCTACTCTTTCCCTAGTCATTCGCTTATTCCTGACATACCTATAGAAAGCTTTTGGGTTTTCCTTGATCCTTCCTGCCAAATACTTCTCATGTCCCCTCCTTGCTCGTCTTAGCTCTCTCTTTAGATCCTTCCTCGCTACCTTGTAACTATCCATCGCCCCAACCGAAACTTCACACTTCATCTTCACATAGGCCTCCTTCTTCCTCTTAACAAGAGATTCCACTTCCCTGGTAAACCACGGTTCCCTCGCTCGACGCCTTCCTCCTTGCCTGACCGGTACATACTTATCAAGAACACGCAGTAGCTGATCCTTGAACAAGCCCCACTTATCCAGTGTGCCCAACACTTGCAGCCTACTTCTCCACCTTATCCCCCCCAAGTCACGTCTAATGGCATCATAATTGCCCTTCCCCCAGCTATAACTCTTGCCCTGCGGTGTATACTTATCCCTTTCCATCATTAACGTAAACAAACGTAACGTAACGCCTTGGGGAACGCTTACCCGGAGATCAGAGGCTGAATGCCCTTGACTGCTGAAGTGTTCCCCGACTGGAAGGGAACATTCCTGCCTGCCGATTGTCCCCCCCCAATTCAGGTGCATCCCATCCCGCTTATACAGGTCCCATCTGCCCCAGGTGCGATCCCAATGATCCAAGTTTCTTTTTTTTAATAATATTTTATTAAGGTATTTGAAATTTTTTGTAACAGTAACAAAAACAATGACATCAACAATGTAAAGTAAACATTTCCCCCCCCCCCCCAGCCCAATCTTCACACACCTCAACCATACAACAACAATCCGCCCCCCCCCCCCCCCCCCCACTTTGGAATTCTGCCTCTGCTGACATTTTAATTTTCCCCGAGAAAGTCGCCGAACGGCTGCCCCCTCCGGGGGAACCCGACCATTGACCCTCTTAAGGCAAACTTTATCTTCTCGAGACTGAGAAACCCAGCCATGTCGCTAACCCAGGTCTCTACACTCGGGGGCTTCGAGTCCCTCCACATTAATAAGATCCGTCTCCGGGCTACCAGGGAGGCAAAGGCCAGGACGTCGGCCTCTTTCGCCCCCTGAACTCCCGGCTCTTCCGACACTCCAAAGATCGCTACCTCCAGACTCGGCACCACCCGTGTTTTTAGTACCGTGGACATTGCCTTAGCAAAACCCTCCAAGCTTCAGGCATGCCCAAAACATGTGGACATAATTTGCTGGGCTTCCCGCGCACCTCGCACACCTATCCTTTACCCCGAAAAACCTGCTCATCCTAGTCACTGACATGTGTGCCCGGTGGACTACCTTAAATTGTATCAGGCTAAGCCTGGCGCATGATGAGGATGTATTAACCCTGCTTAGGGCATCCGCCCACAGACCCACCTCTATCTCTCCACCTAGCTCCTCCTCCCACTTGCCCTTAAGCTCCTCCACCGGAGTTTCCTCCGCCTCCGAAAGCTCCTGGTAAATATCCGATACCTTCCCCTCTCCCACCCAGGTACTGGAGACTTCTCTATCCTGTATCCCCCGTGGCAGCAGCAGCGGAAAGGCCGGCACCTGTTTTCTCAGGAAGTCTCGCACCTGCAAATACCTAAACCCATTCCCTGCCGGCAATTCAAATTTATCCTCCAAGGCTTTCAAGCTGGGGAAGCTCCCGTCTATAAATAGAGCCCCCATCCTCCTAATTCCTGCCCTTTTCCATCTCCGGAACCCACCATCCAGCCTACCCGGTACAAACCGATGGTTATTATAAATCGGGGTCCAAACCGATGCTCCCTCCGCTCTCTTATTTCTCCTCCACTGTCCCCAGATTCTCAGAGCCGTTACCACCACCGGACTTGTGGAATATCGGGCCGGCGAGAACGGCAGAGGTGCCGTTATCAGTGCTCCCAGACTGGTGTCTTTACATGACGCCGCCTCCATCCGCTCCCATGCCGACCCCTCCCCCGCTACCCACTTCCTAATCATGACTATATTAGCCGCCCAGTACTAATTGCAGAAGTTCGGACGCGCCAACCCACCCTCCCCCCGACTGCGCTCCAGCAACACTTTCATCACTCGCGGGGTTTTACCCGCCCACACAAAGCCCGAAATACCCTTATTCACCCGTTTGAAAAAGGCCCTCGGGATGAAGATGGGGAGGCGCTGAAAGACAAACAGGAATCTGGGGAGGACCGTCATTTTCACGGTCTGTACCCTCCCCGGCAGTGATAGCGGGAGCACGTCCCATCTCTTAAAGTCCCCTTCCATTTGTTCTACCAACCGGGATAGGTTTAACTTGTGTAGTACCTCCCATTTCCGGGCCACCTGGATTCCCAGATATCGAAAGCTCTTTCCTACCATTCTAAGCGGCAGCTCTCCCAATCTCTTCTCCTGTCCTCTGTACAAGAAATGTACAAGAGCAGGTCATCTGCGGGGAACGAGACTCGGTTCTTCAACCCTTCCCCCCCCCCGGAACGAGCCTTTCCAGTTCCTAGCGGCTCTTAACGCCAATCTCGGTGGGAATCGGGAACTCGCTGTCTGAGAGGGTGGGACTCGGGAACTCGCTGTCTGAGAGGGTGGGAATCGGGAACTCGCTGTCTGAGAGGGTGGGAATCGGGAACTCGCTGTCTGAGAGGGTGGGAATCGGGAACTCGTTGTCTGAGAGGGTGGGAATCGGGAGCTCGCTGTCTGAGAGGGTGGGAATCGGGAACTCGTTGTCTGAGAGGGTGGGAATCGGGAACTCGCTGTCTGAGAGGGTGGGAATCGGGAACTCGCTGACTGAGAGGGTGGGAATCGGGAACTCGCTGTCTGAGAGGGTGGGACTCGGGAACTCGCTGTCTGAGAGGGTGGTGGGAATCGGGAACTCGCTGTCTGAGAGGGTGGTGGGAATCGGGAACTAGCTGTCTGAGAGGGTGGGAATCGGGAACTCGCTGTCTGAGAGGGTGGGAATCGGGATCTCTCTGTCTGAGAGGGTGGGAATTGTGAACTCGCTGTCTGAGAGGGTGGTGGGAATCGGGAACTCGCTGTCTGAGAGGGTAGGAAACGGGAATCCGCTGTCTGAGAGGGTGGGAATTGTGAACTCGCTGTCTGAGAGGGTGGTGGGAATCGGGAACTCGCTGTCTGAGAGGGTGGTGGGAATCGGGAACTCGCTGTCTGAGAGGGTGGGAATCGGGAACTCGCTGGCTGGGAGGGTGGGAATCGGGAACTCGCTGTCTGAGAGGGTGGGAATCGGGAACTCGCTGTCTGAGAGGGTGGGAATCGGGAACTCGCTGTCTGAGAGGGTGGTGGGAATCGGGAACTCGCTGTCTGAGAGGGTGGTGGGAATCGGGAACTCGCTGTCTGAGAGGGTTGAGAATCGGGAACTCGCTGTCTGAGAGGGTGGGAATCGGGAACTCGCTGAGTGAGAGGGTGGTGGGAATTGGGAACTCGCTGTCTGAGAGGGTGGTGGGAATCGGGAACTCGCTGTCTGAGAGGGTGGTGGGAATCGGGAACTCGCTGTCTGAGAGGGTGGGAATCGGGAACTCGCTGTCTGAGAGGGTGGGAATCGGGAACTCGCTGTCTGAGAGGGTGGGAATCGGGATCTCGCTGTCTGAGAGGGTTTGATGAGCACATCGCAGACAAGGCTACAAACCAAGTGCTGGAAAATCGTATTCAAATTGATAGGAGCTTGATGGCCAGCACAGACAGTGTGGTCCGAAGGCCTCTGGGAGAGACAGATAGCACTAGAGTTGGAAGGTTATCATTGGAAAGTAATAAAGTCTAAATTATGGTTGGATTGCATGTATGTGAATGCACAAAGTATAGTCAATAAAGTAGGGGAGTAACGGACTCAGATTGCATTGTGGGAGTACAATGTTGTGGCGAATACAGAGACCGAGCTCAAAGAAAGACAGCTGAATATTAAATATTCCTAGATGGCAGGTGTTCAGGACAAATTGGAAAGCAAGGAAGGATGGCAGTATTGGTTGAGGAGAGAATATCAGTGCTGGAGAGAGGATGTTCTAGAGGGGTCAAGAACAGAATCTATTTAGTTTGACATAAGGACGAAAAAGGTGCAATTACAATGCTCGCTGTAATTTCTAGGCCACCAACGAGTTGCAAAGATGCAGAGGGATACGTTTACAAGGAAGTGAAGTGACAAGTTGGTGAAGTGGGCAGACAGGTGGCAGATCTGGTTCCGTGCGGGGACGTGTGAGAGGATTCATTTTGACATCAGGGAGGTTACGTTGAGCTTGTATAAAACACCAGTTCAGCCTCAGCTGGATTATTGTGTCCAGTTTTGTTGGCTGCACTTTAGGAAGGATGTGATAGTCAGAGGCTTTTTCCAAGGGTAGTGGGGTCAATTACTAGGGGGCATAGGTTTAAGGTGCGAGGGGCAAGGTATAGAGGAGATGTACGAGGCAAGTTTTTTACATAGAGGGTAGTGGGTGCCTGGAACTCGCTGCCGGAGGAGGTGGTGGAAGCAGGGACGATAGTGACATTTAAGGGGCATCTTGACAAATACATGAATAGGATGGGAATCGAGGGATACGGACCCAGGAAGTGTAGAAGATTGTAGTTTAGACGGGCAGCATGGTCGGCACGGGCTTGGAGGGCCGAAGGGCCTGTTCCTGTGCTGTACTTTTCTTTGTTCTTTGTGAAGACATTGGAGAGAGTGCAGAAAAGGTTGAGGAGAGTGTTTCCAGAGATGAGGAACTTTAGTTGTGAAGATAGATTGGAGGAATTGGGACTCTTTTCCTTGGCGAAGAGATGGTTGATAGGAGTTTGATCGAGGTTTACAAAATCATGAGAGAGTGTGTGTGGGGAGTGTGTTGTCTGGGATGAGTGTGTGTGGGGAGTGTGTTGTCTGGGTTGAGTGTGTGTGGGGAGTGTGTTGGCTGGGGTGAGTGTGTGTGGGGAGTGTGTTGGCTGGGATGAGTGTGTGTGGGGAGTGTGTGTGGTGAGTGCGTGTGGGGAGTGCGTGTGGGGAGGGCGTGTGGGGAGTGTGTTGGCTGGGATGAGTGTGTGTGGGGAGTGTGTGTGGGGGGTGTGTTGTCTGCGATGAGTGTGTGTGGGGGGTGTGTTGGCTGGGATGGTGTGTGTGGGGAGTGTGTTGGCTGGGGTGAGTGTGTGTGGGGAGTTTGTTGTCTGGGATGAGTGTGTGTGGGGAGTGTGTTGGCTGGGATGAGTGTGTGTGGGGAGTTTGTTGTCTGGGATGAGTGTGTGGGGAGCACAGCTGGGATGAGTGTGTGTGGGGAGTGTGTGTGGGGAGTGTGTATGGGGAGTGTGTTGTCTGGGATGAGTGTGTGTGGGGAGTGTGTTGGCTGTGATGAGTGTGTGTGGGGAGAGTGTTGTCTGGGATGGTGTGTGTGGGGAGTGTGTTGTCTGGGATGAGTGTGTGTGGGGAGTGTGTTGTCTGGGATGAGTGTGTGTGGGGAGTGTGTTGTCTGGGATGAGTGTGTGTGGGGAGTGTGTTGTCTGTGATGAGTGTGTGTGGGGAGTGTGTGTGGGGAGTGTGTTGGCTGGGATGAGTGTGTGTGGGGAGTGTGTTGGCTGGGATGAGTGTGTGTGGGGAGTTTGTTGTCTGGGATGAGTGTGTGGGGAGCGCAGCTGGGATGAGTGTGTGTGGGGAGTGTGTGTGGGGAGTGTGTATGGGGAGTGTGTTGTCTGGGATGAGTGTGTGTGGGGAGTGTGTTGGCTGGGATGAGTGTGTGTGGGGAGAGTGTTGTCTGGGATGGTGTGTGTGGGGAGTGTGTTGTCTGGGATGAGTGTGTGTGGGGAGTGTGTTGGCTGTGATGGTGTGTGTGGGGAGTGTGTTGGCTGGGATGAGTGTGTGTGCGGAGTGTGTTGGCTGGGATGAGTGTGTGTGGGGAGTGTGTGTGGGGACTGTGTTGGCTGGGATGAGTGTGTGTGGGGAGTGTGTTGTCTGGGATGAGTGTGTGTGGGGAGTGTGTGTGGGGAGTGTGTTGGCTGGGATGAGTGTGTGTGGGGAGTGCGTTGGCTGGGATGAGTGTGTGTGGGGAGTGTGTTGTCTGGGATGAGAGTGTGTGGGGAGTGTGTGTGGGGAGTGTGTTGGCTGGGATGAGTGTGTGTGGGGAGTGTGTTGTCTGGGATGAGTGTGTGTGGCGAGTGTGTTGTCTGGGATGAGTGTGTGTGGGGGGGGTTTTGACTGGGATGAGTGTGTGTGGGGAGTGTGTTCTCTGGGATGAGTGTGTGTGGGGAGTGTGTTGGCTGGGGTGGTGTGTGTGGAGAGTGTGTTGGCTGGGATGGTGTGTGTGGGGAGTGTGTGTGGGGAGTGTGTTGTCTGGGATGAGTGCGTGTGGGGAGTGTGTGTGGGGAGTGTGTTGGCTGGGTTGATGTGTGTGGGGAGTGTGTGTGGGGAGTGTGTTGTCTGGGATGAGTGTGTGTGGGGAGTGTGTTGTCTGGGATGAGTGTGTGTGGGGAGTGTGTGTGGGGAGTGTGTTGGCTGGGATGGTGTGTGTGGGGAGTGTGTTGTCTGGGGTGAGTGTGTGTGGGGAGTGTGTGTGGGGCGTGTGTTGGCTGGGATGGTGTGTGTGGGGACTGTGTTGGCTGGGATGAGTGTGTGTGGGGAGTGTGTTGTCTGGGATGAGAGTGTGTGGGGAGTGTGTGTGGGGAGTGTGTTGGCTGGGATGATGTGTGTGGGGAGTGTGTTGGCTGGGATGGTGTGTGTGGGGAGTGTGTTGTCTGGGATGAGTGTGTGTGGGCAGTGTGTGTGGGGAGTGTGTTGGCTGGGATGATCTGTGTGGGGAGTGTGTTGGCTGGGATGGTGTGTGTGGGGAGTGTGTTGTCCCCACACACTCTTACCAGCCAACACACTCCCCACACACACTCATCCCAGCCAACACACTCCCCACACACACTCAACCCAGACAACACACTCCCCACACACACTCACCCCAGCCAACACACTCCCCACACACTCATCCCAGACAACACACTCCCCACACACACTCATCCCAGACAACACACTCCCCACACACACTCATCCCAGCCAACACACTCCCCACACACACTCATCCCAGCTAACACACTCCCCACACACACATCCCAGACAACACACTCCCCACACACACTCCCCACACACACTCATCCCAGACAACACACTCCCCACACACACCATCCCAGCCAACACACTCCCCACACACACCCCAGCCAACACACTCCCCAAACACACCATCCCAGCCAACACACTCCCCACACGCACTCCCCACACACACTCATCCCAGCCAACACACTCCCCACAAACATTCATCCCAACCAACACATTACCCACACACACTCATCCCAGACAACACACTCCCCACACACACTCATCCCAGACAACACACTCCCCACACACACCATCCCAGCCAACACACTCCCCACACACACCATCCCAGACAACACACTCCCCACACACACTCATCCCAGCCAACACACTCCCCACACACACTCGCCACACACACTCCCCACACACACTCATCCCAGCCAACACACTCCCAACACACACTCGTCCCAGACAACACACTTCCCACACACACCATCCCAGACAACACACTCCCCACACACACTCATCCCAGACAACACACTCCCCACATACACCATCCCAGCCAACACACTCCCCACACACACCATCCCACCCAACACACTCCCCACACACACTCATCCCAGACAACACACTCCCCACACACACTCATCCCAGACAACACACTCCCCACACACTCTCCCCACACACACTCATCCCAGACAACACTCCCCACACACACACATCCCAGCCAACACACTCCCCACACGCACTCCCCACACGCACTCCCCACACGCACTCCCCACACACACTCCCCACACACACTCATCCCAGCCAACACACTCCCCACACACACCATCCCAGCCAACACACTCCCCACACACACTCATCCCAGACAACACACTCCCCACAGACACTCATCCCAGCCAACACACTCCCCACACACACTCATCCCAGACAACACACTCCCCACACACACTCATCCCAGCCAACACACTCCCCACACACACTCATCCCAGCCAACACACCCCCACACACACTCAACCCAGACAACACACTCCCCACACACACTCACCCCAGCCAACACACTCACCACACACTCATCCCAGACAACACACTCCCCACACACACTCATCCCAGACAACACACTCCCCACACACACTCATCCCAGCCAACACACTCCCCACACACACTCATCCCAGCTAACACACTCCCCACACACACATCCCAGACAACACACTCCCCACACACACCATCCCAGCCAACACACTCCCACACACACCATCCCAGCCAACACACTCCCCACACGCACTCCCCACACACACTCATCCCAGCCAACACACTCCCCACAAACATTCATCCCAACCAACACATTACCCACACTCATCCCAGACAACACACTCCCCACACACACTCATCCCAGACAACACACTCCCCACACACACCATCCCAGCCAACACACTCCCCACACACACCATCCCAGACAACACACTCCCCACACACACTCATCCCAGCCAACACACTCCCCACACACACTCGCCACACACACTCCCAACACACACTCATCCCAGACAACACACTCCCCACACACACTCATCCCAGACAACACACTTCCCACACACACCATCCCAGACAACAAACTCCCCACACACACTCATCCCAGACAACACACTCCCCACATACACCATCCCAGCCAACACACTCCCCACACACACTATCCCACCCAACACACTCCCCACACACACTCATCCCAGACAACACACTCCCCACACACACTCATCCCAGACAACACACTCCCCACACACACTCCCCACACACACTCATCCCAGACAACACACTCCCCACACACACACATCCCAGCCAACACACTCCCCACACGCACTCCCCACACGCACTCCCCACACGCACTCCCCACACACACTCCCCACACACACTCCCCACACACACTCCCCACACACACTCATCCCAGCCAACACACTCCCCACACACACCAACCCAGCCAACACACTCCCCACACACACTCATCCCAGACAACACACTCCCCACAGACACTCATCCCAGCCAACACACTCCCCACACACACTCACCCCGCCAACACACTCACCACACACACTCATCCCAGCCAACACACTCTCCACACACACCATCCCAGCCAACACACTCCCCACACACACTCCCCACACACACTCACCCCAGACAACACACTCCCCACACACACTCATCCCAGCCAACACACTCCCCACACACACTCATCCCAGACAACACACTCCCCACACACACCATCCCAGTCAACACACTCCCCACACACACTCATCCCAGACAACACACTCCCCACACACACTCATCCCAGACAACACACTCCCCACACACACCATCCCAGACAACACTCTCCCCACACACACTCATCACAGCCAACACACTCCCCACACACACTCATCCCAGACAACACACTCCCCATACACACTCCCCACACACACTCCCCACACACACTCATCCCAGCTGTGCTCCCCACACACTCATCCAGACAACAAACTCCCCACACACACCATCCCAGCCAACACACTCCCCACACACACCATCCCAGCCAACACACTCCCCACACACACCATCCCAGCCAACACACTCCCCACACGCACTCCCCACACACACTCATCCCAGCCAACACACTCCCCACACACATTCATCCCAACCAACACATTACCCACACACACTGATCCCAGACAACACACTCCCCACGCACACTCATCACACACAACACACTCCCCACGCACACTCATCCCAGACAACACACTCCCCACACACACTCATCCCAGACAACACACTCCCCACACACACCATCCCACCCAACACACTCCCCACACACACTCATCCCAGACAACACACTCCCCACACACTCATCCCAGACAACACACTCCCCACACACACTCCCCACACACACTCATCCCAGACAACACACTCCCCACACACACTCCCCACACACACACATCCCAGCCAACACACTCCCCACACGCACTCCCCACACGCACTCCCCACACGCACTCCCCACACACACTCCCCACACACACTCCCCACACACACTCCCCACACACACTCATCCCAGCCAACACACTCCCCACACACACCATCCCAGCCAACACACTCCCCACACACACACATCCCAGACAACATACTCCCCACACACACTCACCCCAAACAACACTGCCCACACACACTCATCCCAGACAACACACTCCCCACACACACCATCCCAGACAACACTCTCCCCACACACACGCATTCCAGCCAACACACTCCCCACACATACTCATCCCAGACAACACACTCCCCACACACACTCACCCCAGCCAACACACTCCCCACACACACTCCCCACACACACTCCCCACACACACTCATCCCAGCCAACACACTCCCCACACGCACTCCCCACACACACTCCCCACACACACTCCCCACACACACTCATCCCAGACAACACACTCCCCACACACGCTCATCCCAGACAACACACTCCCCACACACACTCATCCCCGACAACACACTCTCCACACACACCACCCCAGCCAACACACTCCCCACACACTCTCAACCCAGACAACACACTCCCCACACACACTCATCACAGACAACTCACTCCCCACACACACTCATCCCAGACAACACACTCCCCACACACACTCATCCAAGACAACACACTCCCCTCACACACTCATCCCAGACAACACACTCGCCACACACACCATCCCAGACAACACTCTCCCCACACACACTCATCCCAGCCAACACACTCCCCACACACACTCATCCCAGACAACACACTCCCCATACACACTCCCCACACACACTCCCCACACACACTCATCCCAGCTGCGCTCCCCACACACTCATCCCAGACAACAAACTCCCTACACACACTCATCCCAGCCAACACACTCCCCACACACACTCATCCCAGCCAACACACTCCCCACACACACTCCCCACACACACTCATCACAGACAACACACTCCCCACACACACTCATCCCAGACAACACACTCCCCACACACACTCATCCCAGACAACACACTCCCCACACACACTCATCCCAGACAACACACTCCCCATACACACTCCCCACACACACTCCCCACACACACTCATCCCAGCTGCGCTCCCCACACACTCATCCCAGACAACAAACTCCCCACACACACTCATCCCAGACAACAAACTCCCCACACACACTCACCCCAGCCAACACACTCCCCACACACACCATCCCAGCCAATACACCCCCCACACACACTCATCCCAGACAACAAACTCCCCACACACACTCACCCCAGCCAACACACTCCCCACACACACTCCCCACACACACTCATCCCAGCCAACACACTCCCCACACGCACTCCCCACACACACTCCGCACACACACACCCCACACACACTCATCCCAGACAACACACACCCCACACACGCTCATCCCAGACAACACACTCATCCCAGACAACACACTCCCCACACGCACCACCCCAGCCAACACACTCCCCACACACTCTCAACCCAGACAACACACTCCCCACACACACTCATCCCAGCCAACACACTCCCCACACACACTCATCACAGACAACTCACTCCCGACACACACTCATCCCAGACAACACACTCCCCACACACACTCATTCCAGACAACAGACTCCCCACACACACTCATCCAAGAGAACACACTCCCCACACACACTCCCCACACACACTCATCCCAGACAACACACACCCCACACACGCTCATCCCAGACAACACACTCATCCCAGACAACACACTCCCCACGCACACTCATCCCAGACAACACGCTCCCCACACACACTCATCCCAGACAACACACTCCCCACACACACCATCCCACCCAACACACTCCCCACACACACTCATCCCAGACAACACACTCTTCACACACTCATCCCAGACAACACTCCCCACAAACACTCCCCACACACACTCATCCCAGACAATACACTCCCCACACACACTCCCCACACACACTCATCCCAGCTAACACACTCCCCACACGCACTCCCCACACACACTCCCCACACACACTCCCCACACACACTCATCCCAGACAACACACTCCCCACACACGCTCATCCCAGACAACACACTCCCCACACACACTCATCCCCGACAACACACTCCCCACACACACCACCCCAGCCAACACACTCCCCACACACTCTCAACCCAGACAACACACTCCCCACACACACTCATCACAGACAACTCACTCCCCACACACACTCATCCCAGACAACACACTCCCCACACACACTCATCCCAGACAACACACTCCCCACACACACTCCCCACACACACTCATCCCAGCCAACACACTCCCCACACGCACTCCCCACACACACTCCGCACACACACACCCCACACACACTCATCCCAGACAACACACACCCCACACACGCTCATCCCAGACAACACTCATCCCAGACAACACACTCCCCACACGCATCACCCCAGCCAACACACTCCCCACACACTCTCAACCCAGACAACAAACTCCCCACACACACTCACCCCAGCCAACACACTCCCCACACACACCATCCCAGCCAATACACCCCCCACACACACTCATCCCAGACAACAAACTCCCCACACACACTCACCCCAGCCAACACACTCCCCACACACACTCCCCACACACACTCATCCCAGCCAACACACTCCCCACACGCACTCCCCACACACACTCCGCACACACACACCCCACACACACTCATCCCAGACAACACACTCCCCACACGCACCACCCCAGCCAACACACTCCCCACACACTCTCAACCCAGACAACACACTCCCCACACACACTCATCCCAGCCAACACACTCCCCACACACACTCATCACAGACAACTCACTCCCGACACACACTCATCCCAGACAACACACTCCCCACACACACTCATCCCAGACAACACACTCCCCACACACACTCATCCAAGAGAACACACTCCCCACACACACTCCCCACACACACTCATCACAGACAACACACTCCCCACACACACTCATCCCAGACAACACACTCAGCACACACACTCATCCCAGACAACACACTCCCCACACACACTCCCCACACACACTCATCCCAGACAACACACTCCCCACACACACTCATCCCAGACAACACTCCCCACACACACTCATCCCAGACAACACACTCCCCACACACACCATCCCAGACAACACTCTCCCCACACACACTCATTCCAGCCAACACACTCCCCACACACACTCCCCACACACTCATCCCAGCTGCGCTCCCCACACACTCATCCCAGATAACAACCTCCCCATACACACTCATCCCAGCCAATACACTCCCCACACACACTCATCCCAGACAACAAACTCCCCACACACACTCACCCCAGCCAACACACTCCCCACACACACTCCCCACACACACTCCCCACACACACTCATCCCAGCCAACACACTCCCCACACGCACTCCCCACACACACTCCCCACACACACTCATCCCAGCCAACACACTCCCCACACACACTCATCCCAGCCAACACACTCCCCACACACACTCATCCCAGCCAACACACTCCCCACACACACTCATTCCAGACAACACACTCCCCACACACACTCATCCCTGACAACACACTCCCCACACACACTCACCCCTGCCAACACACTCCCCACACACACTCATCCCAGACAACACACTCCCCACACACACTCATCCCAGACAACACACTCCCCACACACACACATCCCAGACAACACATTCGCCACATACACTCATCCCAGACAACACACTCCCCACACACACTCATCCCAGACAACACACTCCCCACACACACTCATCCCAGACAACACACTCCCCACACACACTCATCCCAGATAACACTCCCCACACACACTCCCCTCACACACTCATCCCAGACAACACACTCCCCACACACTCTCCCCACACACACTCATCCCAGACAACAAACTCCCCACACACATTCATCCCAGACAACACACTCCCCACACACACATCCCAGCCAACACACTCCCCACACACACTCATCCCAGACAACACACTCCCCACACACACTCATCCCAGACAACACACTCCCCACACACACTCATCCCAGACAACACACTCCCCACGCACACTCATCCCAGACAACACACTCCCCACACACACTCATCCCAGACAACACACTCCCCACACACACCATCCCACCCAACACACTCCCCACACACACTCATCCCAGACAACACACTCTTCACACACTCATCCCAGACAACACACTCCCCACAAACACTCCCCACACACACTCATCCCAGACAACACACTCCCCACACACACTCCCCACACACACTCATCCCAGCCAACACACTCCCCACACGCACTCCCCACACACACTCCCCACACACACTCCCCACACACACTCATCCCAGACAACACACTCCCCACACACGCTCATCCCAGACAACACACTCCCCACACACACTCATCCCCGACAACACAGTCCCCACACACACCACCCCAGCCAACACACTCCCCACACACTCTCAACCCAGACAACACACTCCCCACACACACTCATCACAGACAACTCACTCCCCACACACACTCATCCCAGACAACACACTCCCCACACACACTCATCCCAGACAACACACTCCCCACACACACTCCCCACACACACTCATCCCAGCCAACACACTCCCCACACGCACTCCCCACACACACTCCGCACACACACACCCCACACACACTCATCCCAGACAACACACTCCCCACACGCACCACCCCAGCCAACACACTCCCCACACACTCTCAACCCAGACAACAAACTCCCCACACACACTCACCCCAGCCAACACACTCCCCACACACACCATCCCAGCCAATACACCCCCCACACACACTCATCCCAGACAACAAACTCCCCACACACACTCACCCCAGCCAACACACTCCCCACACACACTCCCCACACACACTCATACCAGCCAACACACTCCCCACACGCACTCCTCACACACACACCCCACACACACTCATCCCAGACAACACACACCCCACACACGCTCATCCCAGACAACACACTCATCCCAGACAACACACTCCTCACACGCACCACCCCAGCCAACACACTCCCCACACACTCTCAACCCAGACAACACACTCCCCACACACACTCATCCCAGCCAACACACTCCCCACACACACTCATCACAGACAACTCACTCCCGACACACACTCATCCCAGACAACACACTCCCCACACACACTCATCCCAGACAACACACTCCCCACACACACTCATCCAAGAGAACACACTCCCCACACACACTCATTCCAGACAACAGACTCCCCACACACACTCATCCAAGAGAACACACTCCCCACACACACTCCCCACACACACTCATCCCAGACAACACACACCCCACACACGCTCATCCCAGACAACACACTCATCCCAGACAACACACTCCCCACGCACACTCATCCCAGACAACACGCTCCCCACACACACTCATCCCAGACAACACACTCCCCACACACACCATCCCACCCAACACACTCCCCACACACACTCATCCCAGACAACACACTCTTCACACACTCATCCCAGACAACACTCCCCACAAACACTCCCCACACACACTCATCCCAGACAATACACTCCCCACACACACTCCCCACACACACTCATCCCAGCTAACACACTCCCCACACGCACTCCCCACACACACTCCCCACACACACTCCCCACACACACTCATCCCAGACAACACACTCCCCACACACGCTCATCCCAGACAACACACTCCCCACACACACTCATCCCCGACAACACACTCCCCACACACACCACCCCAGCCAACACACTCCCCACACACTCTCAACCCAGACAACACACTCCCCACACACACTCATCACAGACAACTCACTCCCCACACACACTCATCCCAGACAACACACTCCCCACACACACTCATCCCAGACAACACACTCCCCACACACACTCCCCACACACACTCATCCCAGCCAACACACTCCCCACACGCACTCCCCACACACACTCCGCACACACACACCCCACACACACTCATCCCAGACAACACACACCCCACACACGCTCATCCCAGACAACACTCATCCCAGACAACACACTCCCCACACGCATCACCCCAGCCAACACACTCCCCACACACTCTCAACCCAGACAACAAACTCCCCACACACACTCACCCCAGCCAACACACTCCCCACACACACCATCCCAGCCAATACACCCCCCACACACACTCATCCCAGACAACAAACTCCCCACACACACTCACCCCAGCCAACACACTCCCCACACACACTCCCCACACACACTCATCCCAGCCAACACACTCCCCACACGCACTCCCCACACACACTCCGCACACACACACCCCACACACACTCATCCCAGACAACACACTCCCCACACGCACCACCCCAGCCAACACACTCCCCACACACTCTCAACCCAGACAACACACTCCCCACACACACTCATCCCAGCCAACACACTCCCCACACACACTCATCACAGACAACTCACTCCCGACACACACTCATCCCAGACAACACACTCCCCACACACACTCATCCCAGACAACACACTCCCCACACACACTCATCCAAGAGAACACACTCCCCACACACACTCCCCACACACACTCATCACAGACAACACACTCCCCACACACACTCATCCCAGACAACACACTCCCCACACACACTCATCCCAGACAACACACTCCCCACACACACTCCCCACACACACTCATCCCAGACAACACACTCCCCACACACACTCATCCCAGACAACACTCCCCACACACACTCATCCCAGACAACACACTCCCCACACACACCATCCCAGACAACACTCTCCCCACACACACTCATTCCAGCCAACACACTCCCCACACACACTCCCCACACACTCATCCCAGCTGCGCTCCCCACACACTCATCCCAGATAACAACCTCCCCACACACACTCATCCCAGCCAATACACTCCCCACACACACTCATCCCAGACAACAAACTCCCCACACACACTCACCCCAGCCAACACACTCCCCACACACACTCCCCACACACACTCCCCACACACACTCATCCCAGCCAACACACTCCCCACACGCACTCCCCACACACACTCCCCACACACACTCATCCCAGCCAACACACTCCCCACACACACTCATCCCAGCCAACACACTCCCCACACACACTCATCCCAGCCAACACACTCCCCACACACACTCATTCCAGACAACACACTCCCCACACAAACTCATCCCTGACAACACACTCCCCACACACACTCACCCCTGCCAACACACTCCCCACACACACTCATCCCAGACAACACACTCCCCACACACACTCATCCCAGACAACACACTCCCCACACACACACATCCCAGACAACACATTCGCCACATACACTCATCCCAGACAACACACTCCCCACACACACTCATCCCAGACAACACACTCCCCACACACACTCATCCCAGACAACACACTCCCCACACACACTCATCCCAGATAACACTCCCCACACACACTCCCCTCACACACTCATCCCAGACAACACACTCCCCACACACTCTCCCCACACACACTCATCCCAGACAACAAACTCCCCACACACATTCATCCCAGACAACACACTCCCCACACACACATCCCAGCCAACACACTCCCCACACACACTCATCCCAGACAACACACTCCCCACACACACTCATCCCAGACAACACACTCCCCACACACACTCATCCCAGACAACACACTCCCCACGCACACTCATCCCAGACAACACACTCCCCACACACACTCATCCCAGACAACACACTCCCCACACACACCATCCCACCCAACACACTCCCCACACACACTCATCCCAGACAACACACTCTTCACACACTCATCCCAGACAACACACTCCCCACAAACACTCCCCACACACACTCATCCCAGACAACACACTCCCCACACACACTCCCCACACACACTCATCCCAGCCAACACACTCCCCACACGCACTCCCCACACACACTCCCCACACACACTCCCCACACACACTCATCCCAGACAACACACTCCCCACACACGCTCATCCCAGACAACACACTCCCCACACACACTCATCCCCGACAACACAGTCCCCACACACACCACCCCAGCCAACACACTCCCCACACACTCTCAACCCAGACAACACACTCCCCACACACACTCATCACAGACAACTCACTCCCCACACACACTCATCCCAGACAACACACTCCCCACACACACTCATCCCAGACAACACACTCCCCACACACACTCCCCACACACACTCATCCCAGCCAACACACTCCCCACACGCACTCCCCACACACACTCCGCACACACACACCCCACACACACTCATCCCAGACAACACACTCCCCACACGCACCACCCCAGCCAACACACTCCCCACACACTCTCAACCCAGACAACAAACTCCCCACACACACTCACCCCAGCCAACACACTCCCCACACACACCATCCCAGCCAATACACCCCCCACACACACTCATCCCAGACAACAAACTCCCCACACACACTCACCCCAGCCAACACACTCCCCACACACACTCCCCACACACACTCATACCAGCCAACACACTCCCCACACGCACTCCTCACACACACACCCCACACACACTCATCCCAGACAACACACACCCCACACACGCTCATCCCAGACAACACACTCATCCCAGACAACACACTCCTCACACGCACCACCCCAGCCAACACACTCCCCACACACTCTCAACCCAGACAACACACTCCCCACACACACTCATCCCAGCCAACACACTCCCCACACACACTCATCACAGACAACTCACTCCCGACACACACTCATCCCAGACAACACACTCCCCACACACACTCATCCCAGACAACACACTCCCCACACACACTCATCCAAGAGAACACACTCCCCACACACACTCATCCCAGACAACACACTCCCCACACACACTCCCCACACACACTCATCCCAGCCAACACACTCCCCACACGCACTCCCCACACACACTCCGCACACACACACCCCACACACACTCATCCCAGACAACACACACCCCACACACGCTCATCCCAGACAACACACTCATCCCAGACAACACACTCCCCACACGCACCACCCCAGCCAACACACTCCCCACACACACTCATCACAGACAAATCACTCCCGACACACACTCATCCCAGACAACACACTCCCCACACACACTCATCCCAGACAACACACTCCCCACACACACTCATCCAAGAGAACACACTCCCCACACACACTCCCCACACACACTCATCACAGACAACACACTCCCCACACACACTCATCCCAGACAACACACTCCCCACACACACTCATCCCAGACAACACACTCCCCACACACACTCATCCCAGCCAACACAGTCCCCACACACACTCCCCACACACACTCATCCCAGACAACACATTCCCCACACACACTCATCCCAGACAACACTCCCCACACACACTCATCCCAGACAACACACTCCCCACACACACCATCCCAGACAACACTCTCCCCACACACACTCATTCCAGCCAACACACTCCCCACACACACTCCCCACACACTCATCCCAGCTGCGCTCCCCACACACTCATCCCAGATAACAACCTCCCCACACACACTCATCCCAGCCAATACACTCCCCACACACACTCATCCCAGACAACAAACTCCCCACACACACTCACCCCAGCCTACACACTCCCCACACACACTCCTCACACACACTCCCCACACACACTCATCCCAGCCAACACACTCCCCACACGCACTCCCCACACACACTCCCCACACACACTCCCCACACACACTCATCCCAGCCAACACACTCCCCACACACACTCATCCCAGCCAACACACTCCCCACACACACTCATCCCAGCCAATACACTCCCCACACACACTCATCCCAGACAACACACTCCCCACACACACTCATCCCTGACAACACACTCCCCACACACACTCACCCCAGCCAACACACTCCCCACACACACTCATCCCAGACAACACACTCCCCACACACACTCATCCCAGACAACACACTCCCCACACACACACATCCCAGACAACACATTCGCCACATACACTCATCCCAGACAACACACTCCCCACACACACTCATCCCAGACAACACACTCCCCACACACACTCATCCCAGACAACACACTCCCCACACACACTCATCCCAGATAACACTCCCCACACACACTCCCCTCACACACTCATCCCAGACAACACACTCCCCACACACTCTCCCCACACACACTCATCCCAGACAACAAACTCCCCACACACATTCATCCCAGACAACACACTCCCCACACACACATCCCAGCCAACACACTCCCCACACACACTCATCCCAGACAACACACTCCCCACACACACTCATCCCAGACAACACACTCCCCACACACACTCATCCCAGCCAACACACTCCCCACACACACTCATCCCAGCCAACACACTCCCCACACACACTCATCCCAGACAACACACTCCCCACACACACTCATCCCAGACAAAACACTCCCCACACACACTCACCCCAGCCAACACACTCCCCACACACACTCATCCCAGACAACACACTCCCCACACACACTCATCCCAGACAACACACTCCCCACACACACATCCCAGACAACACATTCCCCACATACACTCATCCGAGACAACAGACTCCCCACACACACTCATCCCAGACAACACACTCCCCACACACACTCATCCCAGACAACACACTCCCCACACACACTCATCCCAGACAACACTCCCCACACACACTCCCCTCACACACTCATCCCAGACAACACACTCCCCACACACACTCATCCCAGACAACACACTCCCCACACACACACATCCCAGACAACACATTCCCCACATACACTCATCCCAGACAACACTCCCCACACACACTCATCCCAGACAACACACTCCCCCACATACACTCATCCCAGACAACACACTCCCCACACACACTCATCCCAGACAACACACTCCCCACGCACACTGATCCCAGTCAACACACTCCCCACACACACTCATCCCAGACAACACACTCCCCACACACACTCATCCCAGACAACACACTCCCCACACACACTCCCCTCACACACTCATCCCAGACAACACACTCCCCACACACACTCCCCACACACACTCATCCCAGACAACAAACTCCCCACACACACTCATCCCAGACAACACACTCCCCACACACACTCATCCCAGCCAACACACTCCCCACACACACTCATCCCAGACAACACACTCCCCACACTCACTCATCCCAGACAACACACTCCCCACACACACTCACCCCAGCCAACACACTCCCCACACACACACATCCCAGACAACACATTCCCCACATACACTCATCCCAGACAACACACTCCCCACACACACTCATCCCAGACAACACTCCCCACACACACTCATCCCAGACAACACACTCCCCACACACACTCATCCCAGACAACACACTCCCCACACACACTCATCCCAGACAACACTCCCCACACACACTCCCCTCACACACTCATCCCAGACAACACACTCCCCACACACACTCCCCACACACACTCATCCCAGACAACACACTCCCCACACACACACATCCCAGACAACACATTCCCCACATACACTCATCCCAGACAACACACTCCCCACACACACTCATCCCAGACAACACACTCCCCATACACATTCATCCCAGACAACAAACTCCCCACACACACTCATCCCAGACAACACACTCCCCACACACACTCATCCCAGCCAACACACTCCCCACACACACTCATCCCAGACAACACACTCCCCACACACACTCATCCCAGACAACACACTCCCCACACACACTCATCCCAGCCAACACACTCCCCACACACACTCATCCCAGACAACACACTCCCCACACACATTCATCCCAGACAACAAACTCCCCACACACACTCATCCCAGACAACACACTCCCCACACACACTCATCCCAGCCAACACACTCCCCACACACACTCATCCCAGACAACACACTCCCCACACACATTCATCCCAGACAACACACTCCCCACACACACTCATCCCAGACAACACACTCCCCACGCACACTCATCCCAGACAACACACTCCCCACACACACTCCCCACACACACTCATCCCAGACAACACACTCCCCACACACACGCATCCCAGACAACAAGGTGACACTGGTTGATCTCGAGTGTGTCCATGCAGCTGATGGGTCGGCTGGGGTCAGAGGGCAACCAGGGGGGTGCCCTGGGGGGGGACCTGTCCGACCCGTGGCACCAGGTTCACAGCGGGCTGTTGGCACCTTGCGCAGCTGCGTGGTTGCCTTGCCGGCTGTGGCAATGGTGTTCCGTGTCCATCCACCCTGACCCCACAGCCCACCTTCCGGCCACCACCCCCCACTACTCCCCCCAGCCCTGGCAGAAGCACCCCCCTGGCCCGTGGCACAACCGGCAGCAAACTATGTCGATGTTGGGCACTTTCCGTCCCCCCTCCCTCTCCCTCAGCAGCCACCGCGCCGGCTTCACAATGTTTAAAAACACAAGTGACCCGCGGCGTCGGGAACGCAGCCCATCGGAGGCGGAGAATCGCGGAGGCCCCGGAGAATCCCGGGCCGGGCCCGCTAATACTGTGCAAACGGCGTTTACCGTCCGTGTGGAGTGAAACGTATCGATGCTGTTTTCGAGGCAACGGAGAATCGTGATTTGGCGTCAAATCGGCGGCACCGCGATTTTGGTGTCGGAAGCTATTCTCCGCCAAAACACGGGCAGGATTCTCCGACCCCACGGTAGGTCGGGAATCAGCGGGCGGGGCGCGAATCACGCGACGCCGCTCCAACACCGGTCGCCGGGGAATCGGCGGTATTGGCGCCGGCGCAGTCATCACGGTCAACGCGGCCTCCCCCAGCGATTCTCCCTGCCCGATGGGCCGAGTTAAGCCCAGTCCCGCCGGTGTTCACACTGCAGGGGGGGGGGGGATCCGACCCCGCGGGGGCCTCCACCGTGGCCTGGCCCCGCGATCAGGGCCTACCGATCGGCGGGCAGGCTTATCCCTGTAGGGGCCTAAGTTCCTCCACGCCGGGCCCCTGCAGCTCTCCGGCATGTTGTGTTGGGGTATGCTCGGAGATGACAACCCACGAGAATGCGCGAACTCGTGCTGGCCGTAGCGCGCATGTGCGGACCGGTGGCGCTCGTGTGACGCCCGATCGGCAGCTGGAGCAGCGCGAGGCGCTCCAGTGCCGTGCAGGCCCCCTGTGCGGCGCAGGGTCGCTGATCCTAGGGGCCAGATGACGCCGTCATAAAACGTTCCGCCGTTTACGACGACGTCAACACTTCGCCCGAGGATCAGAGAGTCCCGCCCCACATTTCCCGATTCCCGTCGGCTGACGGAAAACCCCACCCTGGGTTTTGAAGCTTTTTAGAAGTGAAGTCTGGGGCGAATTTCTCCGGAAACGGCGCGATGTCCGCCGACCGGCGCCCAAAACGGCACCAATCAGATGGGCATCGCGCCGCCCCAAAGGTGCGGAATGCTCCGCATCTTTGGGGGCCGAGCCCCAACATCGAGGGGCTAGGCCGGCGCCGGACGAATTTCCGCCCCGCCAGCTGGCGGAAACGGCCTTTGGTGCCCCGCCAGCTGGCGCGGAAATGACATCTCCGGGCGGGGCATGCGCGGGAGCGTTAGCGGCTGCTGACAGTTTCCCGCGCATGCGCAGTGGAGGGAGTCTCTTCCGTCTCCGCCGTGGTGGAGGCCGTGGCGGAGGCGGAAGGGAAAGAGTGCCCCCATGGCACAGGCCCACCCGCGGATCGGTGGGCCCCGATCGCGGGCCAGGCCACCGTGGGGGCACCCCCCGGGGTCAGATCGCCCCACGCCCCCCCCCAGGACCCCGGGGCCCGCCCACGCCGCCTTGTCCCGCCGGTAAGGTAGGTGGTTTAATCCACGCCGGCGGGACAGGCATTTTAGCGGCGGGACTTCGGCCCACCCGGGCCGGAGAATCGCGCGGGGGGGCCCGCCAACCGGCGCGGCGCGATTCCCGCCTCCGCCAAATCTCCGGTGCCGGAGACTTCGGCAACCGGCGGGGGCGGGATTCACGCCAGCCCCCGGCGATTCTCCAACCCTGCGGGGGGGGTCGGAGAATCTCGCCCCTGGAGAGAGGAGTGAGTTTGTGGAAACTGTGAGCGAAAGAGAAGCTGAATTCCCATCTGCCTCACTCTGAGTCCACAATTCTTTTCCAAGTAAGATAGTTTACAAAGTGATGCTATTTTAAAGGCAGAGCAACCTTGTCTGGAGACAAGGGAAAGACTGAAACTAATCAAGTGAAGCAGCCATTGGAAGACCTTCAGTTAGAGTAAGGAAGGGTTCTCATAAGAGCCAGTATCTGCTTTGTAATACATGGAGCACTTTGAGCCTTGCTTTCCTGAGCTGGATTGAGAGCTGAATGTGTATTTTCCTGTTGATTCATGGGAAATTGAATAGTAGTGTTAAGCGATATGTGCGCGCTGTTTTTTTCAGGTTCGAAGTTAAAAAGTTTAATATTTGCCTCACGGTGCCGAGATTCGATCCCGGCCCCGGGTCACTGTCCGCGTGGAGTTTGTACATTCTCCCCGTGTCTGCGCGAGCCTCACCCCCACAACACAAAGATGTGCAGGGTCGGTGGATTGGCCGCGCTAAATTGCCCCTTAATTGGACCATTTTTTAAAAAAAAGTTTAATATTGTTATTCAGAATAAAGTTTTGATTTAAAATAACTCAGCCCTATTTCTTCATGCAATCACTCCTGGAGCAAATCGATCTTTCTACACAGTCTGAAAAATATAAAATGTGGGGGGTTTTGGTCCAGTGTCTGAGCTGGGGTCTGGTCAGAGATTGTAATAGCGGGGCACGAGGTAAATTGCTCCTTTGGAGGGTCAGCAGAGACACGATGGGCTGAATGTTCTCCTTCTGGGCTGGAACCGTTCTGTAATTCTGTGATTTGGGCTTTTTTGCTGCGATCGCCTCGTGGATCTTACTCAGCTGCCGCTCAGCCTTCTCCTCATAACTTTAGGAAACACATTGAGACATTTCTCTGAAAGCCACACATAAATGGAAGTTCCTGCTGTTATTGTTGATGAGCTGACTTCACAGACTCAGCTGTCATTAGGCACAGTCAGTACCTGAAGAATTCAGTCGCTCTGGCACAGTATCACCTCGTCATTGTCACTGTCATGTCACACTGGTCACGAACATGCGTGTGACGGTTGTTAAACTCAATTCATACATAGAATTACATCAAACCAGAGCACAGAAATGGGCCATTCAGCCCATCTGTTCTGTGCCGGTGGTTATGCTCCACACACGCCCCCTCCCACCTCTGTATCCCTTGACCCCGGCTGTGTGGCAACTTGCTGCTGATCAGTGAGAAATCAGCAATGGAATCATAGCTTCGTTCAGGAAGATTATCCAGATGAACCTCCCCCAGATCAGGGGCGAAATTCTCCGACCCCCCGCCGGGTCGGAGAATCGCCGGGGGCTGGCGTGAATCCCGCCCCCGCCGCTTGGCGGGCCCCCCCGCGCGATTCTCCGGCCCGGATGGGCCGAAGTCCCGCCGCTAAAATGCCTGTCCCGCCGGCGTAAATTAAACCACCTACCTTACCGGCGGGACAAGGCGGCGCGGGAGGGCTCCGGGGTCCTGGGGGGGGGCGCGGGACGATCTGGCCCCGGGGGGTGCCCCCACGGTGGCCTGGCCCGCGATCGGGGCCCACTGATCCGCGGGCGGGCCTGTGCCTTGGGGACACTCTTTTCCTTCCGCCTCCGCCATGGTCTCCACCATGGCGGAGGCAGAAGAGACTCCCTCCACTGCGCATGCGCGGGAAACTGTCAGCGGCCGCTGACGCTCCCGCGCATGCGCCGCCCCGAGATGTCATTTCCGCGCCAGCTGGCGGGGCAGCAAAGGCCTTTTCCGCCAGCTGGCGGGGCGGAAATTCCTCCGGCGTCGGCCTAGCCCCTCAATGTTGGGGCTCGGCCCCCAAAGATGCGGAGCATTCCGCACCTTTGGGGCGACGCGATGCCCGTCTGATTTGCGCCGTTTTGGGCGCCAGTCGGCGGACATCGCGCCGTTTCCGGAGAATTTCGCCCCTGGGTCAGGGTGGCTTTTAGGTCAGACAGAGAGTGAGAGGAGAGGAGGGGAGAGAGGAAGGGAGGGAGAGGAGGGAAGGGGAGGGGAGGGGAGGGAAGGGGAGGGGAGGAGGGGAGGGGAGGAGGGGAGGGGAGGGTAGGGTAGGGGAGGGGAGGAGGGGAGGGATGGGGAGGAAGAGAGGGGAGGGGAGGGGAAGGGGGGAGAGGGATGGAGAGGGGAGGGGAGGAGGGGAGGGGAGGGGAGGAGGGGAGGGGAGGAGGGGAGGGGGAGAGGGGAGGAGAGGGATGGAGCGGGGAGGGGAGGGATGGGGAGGAAGAGAGGGGAGGGGAGGGAAAGGGAGAAGGGGAGGGAGGAGGGGGGTGGGGTGAGGGTGGAATGGGGGGGGGAGGGGAGAGAGGATAGGGGAGGGGAGGGAAAAAGGAGAGGAAGCGAATGGGAAGAGAGGGGAATGAAGGAGGTGTGGTAAACCGCTGCAGTATATAATATGTGTATTGTGGTAAATGGCCACTGTATTACATGTAATGTGGTAAACCACTGCCTGCTGGCTCCGCCTCCCCTCGGTCTCGGTATAAAGGTGGCTGCCCTCCGGCCCTGCCCCTGTTCGGGATCAGAGCCCAGGAGGCTTTCTGTTTAGCTTATTAAAGCCTCAGTTACGTTCACTACTCGTCTTGTGTTCATTGATGGCACATCAAATTTAATAAGCTAAACTTCTAAAATGAATTCGTTGCTCAAGCCTGGTCGCCAGGAGCTGGACCCACAGGCAGCCGACGCCACTGCAACATTCGAGCACTGGCTAAGCCGCTTCGAAGCGTAACGCGGATCCTCCACCAAAGACTTCACCGACCTCCAAAAGCAGCAGATACTCAACGCACGGGTGAGCCCGCAAGTTTTCCTTCTCATCAGGGACTCCCCCTCGTGTACGGAGGCGATAATGCTGCTGAAGGGACAATATGTAAAGTCTGTAAACGAGGTGTACGCTAGGTACCTTCTTGCCCCGAGGCGACAACGCCCCGGGGAATCACTAGCCGAATTCCTGCGCGCCTTGCGGGTACTCGGCCGGAACGGTGCTTGCCAGGCGGTATCGGCTACCCAACACACGGAGCTGCTGATCAGGGACGCCTATGTCGCAGGCATTAAATCGAACCACATCCGCCAGCGATTGCTAGAAGGGGGTACACTCGGCCTCCCAGAGACAGTGCAGCTCTCAAACTCACTGGAGGTGGCCTTCCAGAACATGGAGGCCTAAATAATATGATCAGGGATAGTCAGCATGGCTTTGTGAAGGGTAGGTCATGCCTCACAAACCTTATCGAGTTCTTTGAGAAGGTGACTGAACAGGTAGACGAGGGTAGAGCAGTTGATGTGGTGTATATGGATTTCAGCAAAGCGTTTGATAAGGTTCCCCACGGTAGGCTATTGCAGAAAATACGGAGGCTGGGGATTGAGGGTGATTTAGAGATGTGGATCAGAAATTGGCTAGCTGAAAGAAGACAGAGGGTGGTGGTTGATGGGAAATGTTCAGAATGGAGTTCTGTCACAAGTGGAGTACCACAAGGATCTGTTCTGGGGCCGTTGCTGTTTGTCATTTTTATCAATGACCTAGAGGAAGGCGCAGAAGGGTGGGTGAGTAAATTTGCAGACGATACTAAAGTCGGTGGTGTTGTCGATAGTGAGGAAGGAAGTAGCAGGTTACAGAGGGATATAGATAAGCTGCAGTGCTGGGCTGAGAGGTGGCAAATGGAGTTTAATGTAGAGAAGTGTGAGGTGATTCACTTTGGAAGGAAAAACAGGAATGTGGAATATGTGGCTAATGGAAAAGTTCTTGAAAGTGTGGATGAGCAGAGGGATCTAGGTGTCCATGTACATAGATCCCTGAAAGTTGCCACCCAGGTTGATAGGGTGGTGAAGAAGGCCTATGGAGTGTTGGCCTTTATTGGTAGAGGGATTGAGTTCCGGAGTCAGGAGGTCATGTTGCAGCTGTACAGAACTCTGGTACGGCCGCATTTGGAGTATTGCGTACAGTTCTGGTCACCGCATTATAGGAAGGACGTGGAGGCTTTGGAACGGGTGCAGAGGAGATTTACCAGGATGTTGCCTGGAATGGAGGGAAAATCTTATGAGGAAAGGCTGATGGACTTGAGGTTGTTTTCGTTAGAGAGAAGAAGGTTAAGAGGAGACTTGATAGAGGCATACAAAATGATCAGAGGGTTAGATAGGGTGGACAGTGAGAGCCTTCTCCCGCGGATGGAAATGGCTAGCACGAGGGGACATAGCCTTAAACTGAGGGGTAATAGATATAGGACAGAGGTCAGGGGTAGGTTCTTTACGCAAAGAGTAGTGAGGCCGTGGAATGCCCTACCTGCTACAGTAGTGAACTCGCCAACATTAAGGGCATTTAAAAGTTTATTGGATAAACATATGGATGATAATGGTATAGTGTAGGTTAGATGGCTTTTGTTTCGGTGCAACATCGTGGGCCGAAGGGCCTGTACTGCGCTGTATTGTTCTATGTTCTATGTTCTATGTTCTATCTCCGGCCACGCAGCACCCTCGTGGAACTTGTGGGCGCCGCCATCATCTGACTCGAGTGCGGCGCAAGCCTGTGTCGCGCAGCAGCCCGCCAACACCAGAAGCCCGAATTGCGACTTTTGCGGCCAGGGTAATCACCCCAGACAGCGCTGCCCTGCACGCAACGCGACTTGAAATTAAATGAAATGAAATGAAAATCACTTATTGTCACAAGTAGGCTTCAATGAAGTTACTGTGAAAAGCCCCTAGTCGCCACATTCCGGCGCCTGTTCGGGGAGGCTGTTACGGGAATTGAACCGTGCTGCTGGCCTGCCTTGGTCTGCTTTAAAAGCCAGCGATTCAGCCCAGTGCTAAACAGCCCCATATGCAATATCCGATTTGCAATGGGAGGAAGGGCCACTTCGCCAAAGCCTGCCAGGCCCGACCTGTCCCTAATGTTCCTAGGCCCAGCAGCGCTGCCTGCTGCCTGTCGGGGCCGTCCCCAACTGCCGCGCCACCCGCCAGGTGCGACCCGTGGGCACCGCCATCTTCGACTTCGCCCGCCACGCGCGACACATGGAGGCCGCCATCTTGGGACCACTCGGCAGCCTCCCGGGAGCCCTGCTCACCCGGTCGTACACTGGGCGCCGCCACCTCCGACCGGCCTACCCATCACTTTCCGAAGCTCGCCTCCATCACATTCGACCAGTCCCTGCCTCAACACCTCACAAAATCTACAATGACCGTCCGGATCAACGGGCACGAGACGGCCTGCCTTCTCGACTCCGGGAGCACAGACAGCTTCATACACCCAGATACGGTAAGGCGCTGCTCCCTCCCAATTTTACCCGCGACCCAGAAAATCTCCCTGGCTTACGGATCACATTCAGTAGAAATCCGGGGGTACTGTGTTGCGACCCTTGCTGTACAAGGCGTAGAGTACACTAACTTTAAGCTCTACGTCCTTCCCCATCTCTGCGCTGCCCTATTTCTGGGGCTCAACTTCCAGTGCCACCTCCAAAGCCTCACTTTAAAGTTCGGTGGACCCCTGCCCCCCCTCACCGTCTGTAGCCTCGCGACCCTTAAGGTCACCCCACCCTCGCTCTTCGCTAACCTCACCCCGCGCTGTAAGCCCGTCGCTACTAGGAGCAGGCGATACAGTGCCTGGGACAAGGCCTTTATCAGGTCGGAGGTCCAGCGATTCCTACGAGAGGTGATCATTGAGGCTAGTACCAGCCGCTGGAGAGCCCAAGTGGTGGCCGTCAAGACTGGGGAGAAGCACCGGATGGTCATCGATTGCAGTCAGACCATCAACCGGTACACGCAGCTCGATGTGTACCCCCTCCCCCGCATATCTGACATGGTCAACCAGATTGCGCAGTAACGAATCTTCTCCACAGTTGATTAGAAGTCCGCGTACCACCAGCTCCCTATCCGCCCGGAGGACCGCCAGTACACTGTCTTCGAGGCAGATGGCCGCCTCTATCACTTCCTCAGGGTCCCCTTCAGCATCACCAACGGGGTCTCGGTCTTCCAGCGAGAAATGGACCGAATGGTTGACCAGTACGGGCTGCGGGCCACGTTCCCATACTTAAATAATGTCACCATCTGTGGCCATGGCCAGCAGGACCATGACGAAAACCTCCGGCACTTCCTCCACAATGACCTCTGTCACCCGGGGGTCACCCGTTTTTTTCACTTTATCAAGGCTCGCAACCTGCCTTACTCCATCGAGGAGGTCAGGACCGTGACCAGGGACTGCCAGGTCTGCGCGGAGTGCAAACCGCACTTCTATCGGCCAGACAGAGCACATCTGGTAAAGGCCTCCCGCCCTTTTGAGCGCCTCAGCATGGACTTCAAAGGGCCCCTCCCCTCCACTGACCGTAACATGTACTTCCTCAACATTCTTGACGAATACTCAAGATTCCTCTTCGCCTTCCCGTGCCCCGACATGACCTCTGCCTCCGTCATCAAGGCCCTGCACAGTCTTTTCACCCTGTTCGGGTTCCCCACCTACATCCATAGCGATCGGGGTTCCTCCTTCATGAGCGACGAGTTGCGTCAGTTCCTGCTTAGCAAGGGCATCGCCTCGAGCAGGACGACCAGCTACAACCCCCGGGGCAGCGGACAGGTGGAGAGGGAGAACGCGACGGTCTGGAAGGCCGTCCTCCTGGCCCTACGGTCTAGAAGTCTCCCAGTCTCCCGCTTGGAGGAGGTCCTTCCCGATGTGCTCCACTCCATCCGCTCGCTCCTGTGCACTGCCACCCCTCACGAACGTGTGTTTGCCTTCCCCAGGAAGTCCACCTCAGGGGTCTCGCTCCCGTCCTGGCTGACAGTCCCAGGGCCCGTCCTACTCCGGAAGCATGTGAGGAGTCATAAATCCGACCCCCTCGTCGAGAAGGTCCTGCTCCTCCGTGCCAACCCACAATCTGCCCACGTGGCACATCATGACGGGCGGCAAGACACAGTCTCCCTCCGGGATTTGGCACCTGCAGGTTCCCCAGCGACCATCACCACCACCCCGGACCCTACTCCATCTCCCTCCACCCCTACCCGGCTACTTCAATATCTGGCACCCGCAGGCCCACCAGCGATCATCACCACCACCCCCGCCCCTACACCGCCCCCCCCTCCACCGACTCAACTACTGGGTGAAGAAGAGGACAACACGGTCCCGGACGCGCAGGTCTCGACACCGGTGCCCACACCGCAGCCGGGACTGAGGCGATCACGGCGGAAGGTCAAGGCCCCTGACAGACTTGACCTTTCAGTCCGCTTCACCCCTGCTGGACTTGTTTTTTTAAACAGGGGGTGAATGTGGTAAATCACTGCAGTATATAATATGTGTATTGTGGTAAACGGCTACTGTATTACATATAATGTGGTAAACCACTGCCTGATGGCTCCGCCTCCCCTTGGGCCCGGCATAAAGGTGGCTGGTCTCCGCCTCTGACCCAGTTCGGGATCCGAGGCCAGGAGGCTTTCTGTTTAGCTTATTAAAGCCTCAGTTACATTCACCACTCATCGTGTGTTCATTGATGGCACATCTGGAGGAAGAAATTCAAAGGTAGCAAAGGAGGTGGGAAGGGGAGGAACAGAAGCTGGGGGAAGGAGAGGGGGACAGAGGAACGTGGAATTAGGAGGAAGGGCGGTGGAAGCCAGGGGGGGAAAATTAGCAAAATATTTGAGCAAGAATATAGTGAAAAATCGAAGTGGAAACACGTTTACATTTCTCGAGTTATCAGGTACCAAACAAGCAAATGTTTTCCCAAAAATACATTTTCCAGACGGTTGATATTGTGGGGGGTAAGTTTGAACTCTATCTTAGACTGAACAATAACCACCTGAAGTGTAAGTGATTGACTGTGCTTCAATCTTTATCGATGATGATGATTGCATTTGATTCATCGCCCCTTTTTAGACCAGAATGTTGCATTAATTTTCTCCCAACACAACATATTGATTGGAACCAATGGCAATCAGCAAATATCGATTGAGAATGAAAATCTGGTGGCAGTTCATAATGGCTAAAGCTTCCTTTTATTAACTTTCACCCCTGTCGGCAGATGTTTGTCAATATCCATTGTAGCATGTCAGCTACAAGTGAACAATCAAACCAGGGCAGTTAGTTACAAAGTGTGGCTCAACCAGGTTATTTCTTCAGGGAAAATCGTTGGTAAATCGATGTTAACAACAGAAGCTGTCGCACTCAATCTCATCACCATCTGTCTGTGTGCAGAGCAGGTCTATTACTTAACAAGAACACTCACGGGCCACCAGCAAGGCTTTTTATCTTAGTTCCTTTGGATTTTTACACGTAGTGACAAGACATGCCCTTACATTGTCCGCACTGTCCCCTGACAATCGACGTACTTTAAATGGGAGAGCAGAAAATGAGCATTGGGATTTGGGCAATTGCAAATACTCACCAATAACTCCCAGAGCAATGTAACCGAGGATTACTGCAATAAATAACACGCAGCACAGGACGTCTGTACAATGCCTAAAATGAACGAGAGAGAAGCAGAATGTATGGTCAAAGCAGTATTGACACAGCAATATGATGAGGCTAATGAGCCCATTAAACCTCCTCCTCCAATCAATTAGATCACAGCTGATCTGTCTCTCGACCCCATTTACCTATCATTCCTTATCTCTCAATAGCCTTACCAAAAGGCCCCTCGCAGCAGGAGTACTCCATTCACTGCCTTCAGCATCTTCTGTTATTCAATTAGATCATTGCTTATCAGTGACTCGACCCCATTTACCAACCCACTCCCCCGTAATCAATAACTGAAAATCACCTCACCCAATAAAAGTATTGTCAGTCTCGCTCTTCAAAGCACCAATTGACCCACAGGATTCACAGACTTTTGGGGGGAGATATCCCGATTCATACTCTCCTTAACCATTTTAAACACCTCCATCAGATATTACAAACTCAAGGAAATATTAACCAATATTATACAACTTGGCCTTGCAATTTAATCCGTTAGTCATTGTTATATTGTAATGTCATTCCAATATGATTTAGGTAATATGGGTGTCATACAGGTTGAACATCCCTTACCCGAAATTCCCCAAACTGGAAAATTCCCAAATCCGCATTTTATTTTGAGCGCCGATGTGACATCCCGAGTGGGAAATCACAGAAGGTACTGGGAAGGTTCCCAGACAATGCGCAGGTATCAACACGCCACACATGTGTGTGTCCCAATGTGCCGCACATGCGCGGGTATCAACACGCCACACATGTGTGTGTCCCAATGTGCTGCACATGCGCAGGTACCAACACGCCGCACATGTGTGGGTCCCAACGCGTCACACATGTGCGGGTCCCAACACACCGCACATGCGCAGTTCCTTACGTGCCGCACATGCGCAGGTCCCAACGCGCCACACATGCGCATTATCACATTATTTACATACATAGAATTTACAGTGCAGAAGGAGGCCATTCGGCCCATCGAGTCTGCACCGGCTCTTGGAAAGAGCACCCTACCCAAGGTCAACACCTCCACCCTAACCCCATAACCCAGTAACCCCACCCAACACTAAGGGCAATTTTGGACACTAATGGGCAATTTATCATGGCCAATCCACCTAACCTGCATATCTTTGGACTGTGGGAAGAAACCGGAGCACCCGGAGGAAACCCACGCAGACACGGGGAGAACGCGCAGACTCCGCACAGACAGTGACCCAAGCCGGAATCGAACCTGGGACCCTGGAGCTGTGAAGCAATTGTGCTACCCACAATGCTACCGTGCTGCCCTGAAATTATGTGTGGGTTAGGTGGATTGGCCACGCTAAATTGCCCTTAGTGTCCAAAAGAAAAGGTTAATTGGGGTTATTAACCCCAATGAACATTATATTCTGAAATCTGAAAAATTCCGAACTCAAATACACAGTCAGCCCCAAGCATTTGGTATAAGAGATGTCCAACCTGTAGATGTAGGTTATTGTAGGCACGTCAAATATCTCTTTAAGAACGGAATCACATGACATGTGTGCATCATCGGCTACTTGGCGGGATTTTGGGGAGTCTAGTGCCAAACCTTCTCCAGTGAGGACCTAGTAAATAAACCTCTGTTCATCTATCATTAAACCCACTTGCTTTGACAATCAATTTCTTTTGCGCTGTTAAGTCTAGTTCACAGTAACTTCATTGCAGTGTTAATGTAAGCCTACTTGTGACAGTGATAAAGGATATTATAAAAGATACAGCAGTTTACAAAGAGAAAACTGGGACGAGGAGTAGATTGGAAGAAAAGATTTTTTTTTAAAAACACCACCCAGAGCGACACGTAGGTGGAGGTCACATGTTAGGCGGCTCCTGCTAGCCTCTCTGGTGTTTGGCCTTTGTTGCCCAGTTTCAGGGGTAGTTTGTCAATGAGTTAGTGTGGGAAGTCATAAGGAAGGCGTGAAATGTCGAAGACCCAGAAGAAGGGCGCCGGAAAGAAGGGGGCGAGCGAAGTCCGCCGTCGAGTGAGGCTGTGAGTCCGGCAGGAGGAAGGCTGGGTCGCTGGGTGGGGCCACGCCCTTCACGGTGGAAACTCTGAATGGGGTGATGTCGGTGGAGTTTGAGAAGCTGTTTGCCAAACATACTGAGGTGCTGCCGAGGGAGATGACGACTGCGATGAAGGAGTGGGTGGAGGAGGCGATTGCCCCAGTAAAGGCAGCAGTGACGAAGACGTCGGTCGAGGTGCAGGAGCAAGGAGAGAAGTTGAAGGGGGTCATAGAATTTACAGTGCAGAAGGAGGCCATTCGGCCCATCGAGTCCGCACCAGCCCTTGGAAAGAGCACCCCACTCAAGCTTCCTCCACCCCATCCCCTTAACCCTGTAACCCCAATTCACCTTTTGTTTTGGTCATAAGGGCAATTTATCACGGCCAATCCACCTAACCCACACATCTTTGGACTGTGGGAGGAAACCGGAGCACCCGGAGGAAACCCACGTACACACGGGGAGGATGTGCAGACTCCACAGACAGTGACCCAAGCCGTTTTGAGACGGTGGATGTGTTCGTTAAGGCCGAAGGACTGGGGCTGAGGTAAGAATTAGGACCTGGGGCGACATTCTCCGACCCCCCGCCGGGTTGGAGAATCGCCGGGGGCTGGCGTGAATCCCACCCCCGCCGGTTGCCGAAGTCTCCGGCACCCGAGATTCGGCGGGGGCGGGAATCGGGCCGCGCCGGTTGGCGGGCCCCCCCGCTGGATTCTCCGGCCCGGATGGGCCGAAGTCCCGCCGATAAATTGCCTGTCCCGCCGGCGTGGATTAAACCACCTTTTGAACGGCGGGACAAGGCGGCGTGGGCGGGCTCCGGGGTCCTGGGGGGGGCGCGGGGCGATCTGACCCCGGGGGGTGCCCCCACGGTGGCCTGGCCCGCGATCGGGGACAACCGATCCGCGGGCGGGCCTGTGCCGTGGGGGCACTCTTTCCCTTCCGGTTCCGCCACGGTCTCCACCCTGGCGGAGGCGGACGAGACTCCCTCCACTGCGCATGCGTGGGAAACTGTCAACGGCCGCTGACGCTCCCGCGCATGCGCCGCCCGGGGATGTCATTTCCCCGCCAGCTGGCGGGGCAACAAAGGCTGTTTCCGCCAGTTGGCGGGACGGAAATTCCTCCGGCGCCGGCCTAGCCCCTCAATGTTGGGGCTCGGCCCCCAAAGATGCGGAGCATTCCGCACCTTTGGGCGGCGCGATGCCCGTCTGGTTGGCGCCGTTTTGGGCGCCAGTCGGTGGACATCGCGCCGTTTCCGGAGAATTTCGCCCCTGGACTTGATTGGTGGGGATGGTGTTTTCTTATGGAGGGGTTTCTATCTGATTGGAGTTGGATTGGATTTGTTTATTGTCACGTGTACCGAGATACAGTGAATGTTTTGTTTCAGGTTGGTTAGTGAATGGGAGTGTAGGAGGGGGAGGGGCCACGGTCACTGGAGCCTGGGAGGTGTGAATCATGGAGGGAGGGGATCGATACTGGATGAGGTGTTTGCAACAGGAAGTGGATGGGCGGGATTCTGGGATTACTTTGTTTGGCCCCTTGTTCCGCACTGTAACCAATCACTGTTTGTCGATGTACCATTTGTCAGTGTTCTCTGTTGATTATTCTTTTTGTCCACTGTGTACGTACCGTGTACGTTCCCTCGGCCGCAGAAAAATACTTTTCACTGTACTTCGGTACATGTGACAATAAAACAAATCCAATCTGCCCTGCCTCCCCCACCCTGACCTCCCTCACCAGTGGCCTGATCATGGGACTCTGCTGGGCGGATTCGCACGAGCAGCCGTTAGGCCTGTTGGCTCCGGCTCAATGAGGAGCTGCTGGCCTCTGGTTTGCCAACCGTCCTGAGCGGACGGCATTTTCGCTGCCAGCGCCTCCAGTCGCAAGGAAGGCCTGCTGGCACAGGGCCTTGCTGACCCGAACATATCCAGGCCAAAGGAAATTTACGGTACGCTGGATTGGTACACGGGTGCCGGGTGAAAGGAACGATCCATCCCACTCCCACTTTCCAGTTCGTGGTCCGCAGTCCCTTAGGTTACAGAACCTCACATATCCAAACACATCTCTAATATGCTGAGGGTCTCGGCCTTTACCGCACGTTCAGGCAGACAGTTCCTGACCCTGATCCTGAACTTTGCGAAAACAATTTCTGCTCAACTCCTTCTTAATGCACCTACCAATCACATTAAATCCATGTCTTCAGGTTAATTGATCTCTCAGTTGACAAAAACAGGTTTTTAGACACTGCAAGCAGGTCACTTTGAGTGTCCACATATCACTGACCAGTTGTAACATCGATCCCAAGTCGAAAATGTGTACACAATATCGTTCTAAAGGTGCGATATTTCACATTCATCCGCTGACTGAGGAAGATAGTATTATATTGTACATTAGTAAGTTATACATTATTGAATAGCTTAATAGTCCAAGCATATTATTAAATTGTACATTCTTTTGATAGATGCGTTGAAGATAATTATAATGAATTAATGATATTTTTACATGTGAAAGTGAGGACTGTTCTTTAGTTTATTTTATGTGAATCATTTCCTTGCACTGTGGGCTGCAACAACCTTCAATTCTTCTTGTGCAATGAAGCCAATCCCAGGGCAAACGAGTGAAAAGACTGGTCTATAATTTGCCTGCAGCACAGGTACATTGGATATGGTGCTTCCAGAGGCAGTGGGTGTGTTTTGCAGCTGATTGCAACACGTCTGAGTCACAAGGGGATTGGTCATTTTCCTGGTGAAACTGGTGAAAGGTGTACGGTGGCGCTCGGCATTCACGCTTTGTGATCAGCAAGTCGCTGAAGTCAAGCCGTGCGCCAGAGACACGACCACTCAGGCCGTGCCAGCCAAAGCCATTTCCATGGCAGGGCTGAGCCGGAATGGGGGCTACCACCTCGGGAAGCCTCAGGTGGGAAGGGAGACACGCGGATACCAAGCCGTGCAGGTTAGAAGACTCGCCACAGTTCCCTGGGACATGGGCTCAGTTTGTGTTGATACTGATAGAATACCCCCGGGCACCATTCACTCATAAGGGATTGGGGGAACATGTTGTGAGTTCGTTTATTAAGACTAGGTACATGAAAACAGGTTTACATTAGGTGGAAAGTTTGAAGACATCAGGGGCGAAATTCTCCCCAAACGCGCGATGTCCGCCGTCTGGCGCCCAAAACGGCACCAATCAGACGGGCATCGCGCCGCCCCAAAGGTGCGGAATGCTCCGCAACTTTGGGGGCCGAGCCCCAACATTGAGGGGCTAGGCCGGCGCCGGAGGGATTTCCGCCCCGCCAGCTGGCGGAAACGGCGTTTGTAGCCCCGCCAGCTGGCGCGGAAATGCGGAAATGTGCGGGAGCGTCAGCGGACGCTGACAGTTTCCCGCGCATGCGCAGTGGGGAGAGTCTCTTCCGCCTCCGCCATGGTGGAGACTGTTGCGGAGGTGGAACGGAAAGAGTGCCCCCACGGCACAGGCCCGCCCACGGATCGGTGGGCCCCGATCGCGGGCCAGGCCACCGTGGGGGCACCCCCCGGGGTCAGATCGCCCTGCGCCCCCCCCCAGGACACCGGAGCCCGCCCGCGCCGCCTTGTAAATAGGTACTTTAATTTACGCCGGCGGGACAGGCAATTTCTCGGCGGGACTTCGGCCCATCCGGGCCGGAGAATCGAGCGGGGGGGCCCGCCAACCGGCACGGCCCGATTCCCGCCCCCACCGAATATCCGGTACCGGAGACTTCAGCAACCGGCGGGGGCGGGATTCACGGCGGCCAACGGCCATTCTCCGACCCGCTGGGGGGTCGGAGAATGACGCCCCTGAGCTGTGTGCTATGCTCTGCTCAAAGCAAGAGTGGAACTAAAATTGGATCACATGACACATTTCTCTTTGAGTGATGTCATGCTGTTATCTCGTGGAGGCACCATACAACACACGAACCCCCACCTCTCAATCCCACCCACCCCATGTCCACCCATTCTCCCGATGCTCCGTCATCCCTCACATGACCCTCCCTATATTGCCCACCCCCACAATGCCCACTCACCCAGGATCCAATATGAATAGAACTCATGAACCATACAATAAAATTGGGAAGTCTTTGAGATGCTCACGATGTCAAAGTAAACAAACAGCTATTCAAAAGCCCCTTCAAAAAGCCATCATCTTCCAGGAAGTTGAGAAAACTATCCTTTAAACACACAGCAATTTGAAAACCTGTTCAAAGTCCCTTGGCAACTGTACTAAAAAAAACAGACTGATCTAAATACATTACTAGGTTTTGGAACGCAGCCAAACATTCTGGGCAGCACGGTAGCATTGTGGATAGCACAGTTGGTTCACAGCTCCAGGGTCCCAGGTTCGATTCCAGCTTGGGTCACTGTCTGTGTGGAGTCTGCGCGTTCTCCCCGTGTCTGCGTGGGTTTCCTCCGGGTGCTCCGGTTTCCTCCCACAGTCCAAAGATGTGCAGGTTAGGTGGATTGGCTATGCTAAATTGCCCTTAGTGTACAAAAAAAAAGGTTTGGTGCGATTACTGGGTTACAGGGATAGAGTGATGTTGTGGGCTTGGGTCGGATGCTCTTTCCAAGGGCCGGTGCAGACTCAATGGACCGAATGGCCTCCTTCTGCACTGTTAATTCTATGGTTCATTATGAGAATCAATTCCTCAGCTGTTTCAACAAAGCCCCCAGAGCTAAATACATTCAAGCCTTTGAAATAATGAACAGGCCATCTGTTCCACTGCCTTAAAGGTTGAACAGATGGCTAGATTTTCAGGTATTGCAAAGCGTCAACAAATGAATGGCTGTCAATGGAAAGATCAAAGCACAGGTTCCACGTGAATCTCAATACTTCTGAATTCTGTCAAGCACTTTATTCACTGAAGAAAGTAAACTGATGTTTCTGAATATGTTTCTACTTTCACAATACTGTCAAATTAATGACCACTGAAGGAGTGCCACACTGTCAGAGGGTCAGTACTGAGGGAGTGCCGCACTGTCAGAGGGTCAGTACTGAGGGAGTGCCGCACTGTCAGAGCATCAGTACTGAGGGAGTGCTGCACTGTCAGAGCGTCAGTACTGAGGGAGTGCCGCACTGTCAGAGGGTCAGTACTGAGGGAATGCTGCACTGTCAGAGGGTCAGTACTGAGGGAGTGCCGCACTGTCAGAGGGTCAGTACTGAGGGAGTGCTGCACTGTCAGAGGGTCAGTACTGAGGGAGTGCTGCACTGTCAGAGGGTCAGTACTGAGGGAGTGCTGAACTGTCAGAGGGTCAGTACCGAGGGAGTGCCGCACTGTCAGAGGGTCAGTACTGAGGGAATGCTGCACTGTCAGAGGGTCAGTACTGAGGGAGTGCCGCACTGTCAGAGGGTCAGTACTGAGGGAGTGCTGCACTGTCAGAGGGTCAGTACTGAGGGAGTGCTGCACTGTCAGAGGGTCAGTACTGAGGGAGTGCCAAACTGTCAGAGGGTCTTTACTGAGGGAGTGCTGCACTGTCAGAGGGTCAGTACTGAGGGAGTGCTGCACTGTCAGAGGGTCAGTACTGAGGGAGTGTCGCACTGTCAGAGGGTCAGTACTGAGGGAGTGCCGCACTGTCAGAGGGTCAGTACTGAGGGAGCGCTGCACTGTCAGAGGGTCAGTGCTGAGGGAGTGCCGCACTGTCAGAGGGTCAGTACTGAGGGAGTGCTGCACTGTCAGAGGGTCAGTACTGAGGGAGTGCTGCACTGTCAGAGGGTCTTTACTGAGGGAGTGCTGCACTGTCAGAGGGTCAGTACTGAGGGAGTGCTGCACTGTCAGAGGGTCAGTACTGAGGGAGTGTCGCACTGTCAGAGGGTCAGTACTGAGGGAGTGCCGCACTGTCAGAGGGTCAGTACTGAGGGAGCGCTGCACTGTCAGAGGGTCAGTGCTGAGGGAGTGCTGCACTGTCAGAGGGTCAGTACTGAGGGAGTGCTGCACTGTCAGAGGGTCAGTACTGAGGGAGTGTCGCACTGTCAGAGGGTCAGTACTGAGGGAGTGCTGCACTGTCAGAGCGTCAGTACTGAAGGAGTGCTGCACTGTCAGAGGGTCAGTACTGAGGGAGTGCCGCACTGTCAGAGGGTCAGTACTGAGAGAGTGCTGCACTGTCAGAGGGTCAGTACTGTGAGGAAAACAAAGGTAGTTTTAAGAGATTTATATCTGTAGTGGTAAACATTAGCAATAAGGTAAGGTTTTAAGTGTGTTTAATGTTTGCGTGCCTGGAAAGATAAAACCTATAGTTAGATTAATGGCTGGAGAAAGGTGTTTGTATCTATGGGTGTTAGTTTCAATTCCAACTGTGATTCTGTTGTGCTTAGAGAGAGCAATGTCATGAAGTGTAAATAAACCAGCAGTAATTGCTTAGCAACTTGGGCCTTGTAATGAAGACAAGTGTTTAAGTTTTAGTTTAGCTAATTTGATTGTAGTTGGAGAGAGGTACTCAGGGAGAAGGCAGCTCTCACAACTCTGATAGAGGCAGTTGGTTTTAAAATGCTAAAGGGGGAACATTTCTCTCAGCTTTGCTAGAATAAAAGCCATACTATGGAGAATGGTTAATAAAGCAGGTGCCGGAAACCTAAAGTCCAGCTAGTTAGAGAAACTAGAGGAATGGAGAGAAATGTCCAAGAAGCCTGGAGTTAATGGAACAGAGGAAACTAGGATCCAGAACAGATTAATGTTCAGTAAAGTCACAGAGAGTTGAAAAGGCCTTGGATCGCGAGAGGCCAGAAAGATATCTGCCATAGTGCTTAGGTTTGTGAGAAATGATTACAGTTTGTGAGACATTATTTGAAATAATTGGGGAAATCGGTGGATGGTCCTCAGGGGCGAAATTCTCCCCCAACGGCGCGATGTCCGCCGACTGGCGCCAAAAACGGCGCCAATCAGACGGGCATCACGCCGGCCCAAAGGTGCGGAATGCTCCGCATCTTTGGGGGCCGAGCCCCAACATTGAGGGGCTAGGCCGGCACCGGAGGGATTTCCGCCCCGCCAGCTGGCGGAAATGGCGTTTGTTGCCCCGCCAGCTGGCGCGGAAATGCGGCGCATGCGCGGGAGCGTCAGCGGCCGCTGACAGTTTCCCGCGCATGCGCAGTGGGGAGAGTCTCTTCCGCCTCCGCCATGGTGGAGGCCGTGGTGGAGGCGGAAGGGAAAGAGTGCCCCCACGGCACAGGCCCGCCCGCGGATCGGTGGGCCCCGATCGCGGGGAAGGCCACCGTGGGGGCACCCCCCGGGGTCAGATCGCCCCGCGCCCCCCCCAGGACCCCGGAGCCCGCCCACGCCGCCTGGTCCCGGAGACTTCGGCGGGGGCGGGGTTCACGGCGGCCAACGGCCATTCTCCGACCCGGCAGGGGGGTCGGAGAATGACGCCCCTGAGTTTTGCAAAAGCCTTTGAGATGAAAAGCTGAAGGGGAGATGTAAAACCTGAAAGAGACAACGTGATGGAGGCAGTGGAGGGAACGCATAATTTAAACAAAGATTTGACTTTTGAAAGCTGAGTTTGAAATCACTAGGGTGGAAGCCGTAGTTCAGTAAGATAAGGTGGCTCAAGGTATAAGAATCATCGCGAGGGGCTTTGACCCAAAATCCACAGATTTTCACTTGGGTTCAGAGATAAGTGTGTCTGACCACAGTCGCCCTGTGTGCTTAAAAGGGACTTTCTGGATTATTGAGGCCATTGTAGCTTAAGGTGCACTTTGTAATCTCCAACCCCCGACCCACTAAGCACCCCAGAGTATTCCACACAACCAACCCCCCCCCACCCGCACATTTCCCACCGACCATACCTGGCATGTCAAATTCTGTAACTTATCGGGATATGGACCAAGAGCTGGAAAATGGGATTGGACTGGACGGGTCAATCTCAACAGGTGCAGCCACAATGAGCCAAATGGCCTCCTTTAGTAAATATCACTAATAAATCCAGTGGGGAATTAGGGGCTGGTTTAGCACAGGGCTAAACAGCTGGCTTTTAAAGCAGACCAAGGCAGGCCAGCAACGAGGGTTCAATTCCCGTACCAGCCTCCCCGAACAGGCGCCGGAATGTGGTGACTAGGGACTTTTCACAGTAACTTCATTGAAGCCTACTTGTGACAATAAGCGATTTTCACTTCGTTTCAGGAGAAACGTATTGGCCGCGATTCTCCACTCCCGCGCCGGTTGGGAGAATCGCCGGGGCCGCCAAAATTTCCGGGGCCGCCGGTCCGACGCCCTCCCGCGATTCTCCCAAGCGGCGGGAACAGGCCGGTCGAGTTCCGCGGGCCGCAGGCCGCAGAATCGCCCGAGACACCCAAAATGGCGATTCTCCGGCACCCCCGCTATTCTCAGGCCCGGATGGGCCGAGCGGCCAGCCCAAAACGGCGGGTTCCCCCCGGCGGTCGCTGCCGTCGGGAACAGCGCGGGAACGCTGGGGGGGGCGGGGGGATCCTGCACCGGGGGGTACCTCAAATGTGGGGTGGCCCGCGATCGGTGCCCACCGATCGTCGGGCCGTCCTCTCTGAAGGAGGACCTCCTTCCTTCCGCCACCCCGCAAGATCCGTCTGACACCTTCTTGCGGGGCGGACTCGGAGAGGACGGCAACCACGCATGCGCGGGTGACGCCGGTTATGCGGCGCCGCCTTTACGCGGCGACAAGGACTGGCGCGTGTAGATGACGCGGCCCCAATCCTAGCCCATTATCGGGCGCTGAATCGGTCGGGATACGGGCCGTTTCGCGCCGTCGTGAACCTCGGCGGCGTGGGCACATCGGCGCGGGAGTGGAGAATCCCGCCCATTTACTGAGAGACGGATGGGAATGCAGGGTTCAGCCGCACTCAGGAATGGTTGAGGTGAGTGGCCGCGTATTTAACATAGTTCTACATGTTTGGTAATTCTGTTAATTCTTCTGCAGGTCGGACAGACAGTGGGTAACGAGGAATCATGGGCGAAATTCTCCCCCAACGGCGCGATGTCCGCTGACTGGCACCAAAAACGGCGCCAATCAGACGGGCATCGCGCAGGCCCAAAGGTGCGGAATGCTCCGCATCTTTGGGGGCCGAGCCCCGACATTGAGGGGCTAGGCCGGCGCCGGAGGGATTTCCGCCCCGCCAGCTGGCGGAAATGGCGTTTGTTGCCCCGCCAGCTGGCGCGGAAATGCGGCGCATGCGCGGGAGCGTCAGCGGCCGCTGACAGTTTCCCGCGCATGCGCAGTGGGGAGAGTCTCTTCCGCCTCCGCCATGGTGCAGGCCGTGGCGGAGGCGGAAGGGAAAGAGTGCCCCCACAGCACAGGCCCGCCCGCGGATCGGTGGGCCCCGATCGCGGGCCAGGCCACCGTGGGGGCACCCCCCGGGGTCAGATCGCCCCCCCCCAGGACCCCTGAGCCCGCCCACGCCGCCTGGTCCCGCCGGTAAATACCAGCTTTGATTTACGCTGGCGGGACAGGCAATTTCTGGGCGGGACTTCGGCCTTCCGGGCCGGAGAATCCAGCGGATGGTCCCGCCAACCGGCGCGGCGCGATTCCCGCCCCCGCCCAATCTCCGGTACCGGAGACTTCGGCGGGGGCGGGGGCGTGATTCACGGCGGCCAACGGCCATTCTCCGACCCGGCGGGGGGTCGGAGAATGACGCCCCATGTTGAAGAGCTCTGAAAGGGTTCATTATATCTCAGCAAAACAAGTCCCAGTTTGCACCGGCCCAGCTGAGAATCACTGGTTACGCAGAGACGGTGAGGTATGTGAGAATTAATCTTTCACAATAAACTTTAATGAAGGTGCCTTATCTGCCAAAGAGCTAAATAATTGCTATAAAAAGCCCAGAGCTGAGCTAAATGAGGTATTAAATTTTCATGTTTATAATGGCTGCAGGGGGATTGATGTGAAAACTGAATAGAAACGTGAGAAATATTTTTTAGTGCGGCGAGTTGTCATGATCTGGAAGGTTCTGCCCAAAAGGGCGATGGGAGCACATTCAATAATAAGGTTCAGAAGGGAACAGGATAAATAGTTGAGGGGGGGGGGCGGAAATATACAGGGCTGCAGAGAAAGAGGCGGGTGAGTGGGACTAATTGGGTAAGCCCCTTCAAAGAGCCAGCACAGAGGCGATGGACTGAATGGTCTCCTTCTGTGCTGTACGATTCCGTGACTCTGAGAATATGACAGGGACTTGAAGCGTTTTCTTTCGCTCTCGTGCAGCAGGTGTCAATGGCAACCGCAACGCCGGGGGGGTCAGGGGTCAAGTACAGGGCAAAACCAGGTAAGGACAGTGGACTTCCTTCCCAGATTCAAGGTCACTTTTTATTGGATCGAACTTTCTGTTCCAGATTTTTTATTTTAGGTTTTCATCCTGGCTGATCTGAGTGTGGCCTGAACCCCACTTGCTTCCCACCCCTGCACCCTTTGACTCCCTTGTCAATCAGGAATCCATCTAATTCCGCCGCATAAATATTCATTAGCCGGGACTCTCCAAACCAGCGTGGGTTCGGAGAATTGGCGTTCATGACGAGAAGGCCCGCGGCGCTGGGACGCGAACCTCCGGCGACCGGAGAATTGTCGGCAGTCGCGCGCAAGGCAACTGGCCGAGTTCCCACCGGCGTGGCTCTATCATGGTTCCACCCGGTGGACACTCACAATGGCGGCTGCCGCTGCCATTAAACCACCACTCTTACCAGCGGGACAAGGTGGCAAGGGCGGGCTCCGGGGTCCTGGGGGGGGCGCGGGGTGATCTGGCCCCGGGGGGTGCCCCCACAGTGGCCTGGCCCGCGATCGGGGCCCACCGATCCGCGGGCGGGCCTGTGCCGTGGGGGCACTCTTTTCCTTCCGCCTTCGCCACGGTCTCCACCATGGCGGACGCTGAAGAGACACCCTCCACAGCGCATGCGCGGGGATGCCGTGAGTGGCCGCTAACGCTTCCGCGCATGCGACGCCCGGCAATGTCATTTCCGTGCCAGCTGGCGGGGCAACAAAGACCTTTTCTGCCAGCTGGCGGGGCGGAAATTCGTCCGCCGCGGGCCTAGCCCCTCAAGGTTGGGGCTCGGGCCTCCAAGATGCGGAGACTTCCGCACCTTTGGGGCGGCGCGATGCCCGACTGAGTCACGCCGTTTTGGCACCAGTCGGCGGACATCGATTTTTTCAACTCCACTTTCCTGCCTCCCCCCCTCCCCCCCTCCATGCTACCCCCCGACTCCCTGGCCTATCAGAAATCTTTTTTTTTTAATTTAGAATACCCAATTCACTTTTTCCAATTAAGGGGCAATTTAGCGTGGCCAATCCACCCACCCGGCACATCTTTGGGTTGAGGCGATGAAACCCACGCAGACACGGGGAGAATGTGCAAACTCCACACGGACAGTGACCCAGAGCCGGGATCGAACCTGGGACCTCGGCGTCGTGAGGCAACAGAGCGAACCCACTGCGCCACCGTGCTGCCTGATCAGAAATCTATTTAACCCTGCCCTAGCTGGTGGTCCCAGCCACCTCCACTGCTTCCTGAGGAAGAGAATTGTACTGATTAACAACCGTCGGAAACAAAATAAATCTCCTCATCCCTGTGTGTGGTAGTATGTATTGGGGGTCATGTGGGACTGGAAGCCCTAATGTCATTGGCTGACAGATCCCGGGTCCTGGTTGGCCGTTGACCTCAAGCTCCGCCCTGAAGGCGGAGTATAAGAAGCCGGAGTCTTCCCCCGCAGGCCAGTTTACTATCGAGCTGCGGGGGAACAGACACGCTTAATAAAGCCTCATCGACTTCACTGTATTCGTCTCATGGACTCTTTGTGCGCTACACTGTGCAAAAACCAGGGGCTGGATTCCCTGTTTTTGGGACTAAGACCCCACGTCGTTGTGAAAACTGTGGTCTTTCCTGGCGTCAAAAGGCCACAGATTCCCCGTTTTGTCGGGGGCTAGCAGGTTTCCCGCGTGGAGCTCGCCGCTCCAGATACGGCCCCCCCCCCCCGCACTTCCGGGTCAGAAGTCGTGCATGCGCACGGCAGCGGACTCCAGTGGCCACGCGTGCTCCAGCCTGCGGACCTGGACCACCGAAATAGTGCCCCACATCGGCTGCTCGTCCGCCCCGGACTGCACGCACACAATGCCCCCAGCCCCAAATGAAACCCGCCCCCCCCCCCCCACCCACAGATCGGCCCTCCCCCGACTCTGGCGGGTCCAGACTGAGTCCGCAGGCGCTACGTGAGGATCCCAGACGGTGGGAAACATGAGGGGGGGGGGTTGCGGTCAATGGGACCAGAACATCCCACCAGTGGGAATCACTGCAGAATTCCGACCCCTGACGCTGTTTCACGCAGATGTTGGCTGGCCTGCTGAATAGTTCCAGCGTTTCTGTTTTTATTTCAGATTTTCAGAAGCTGCGTTATTCCGGTTTCGACTCGGGCAAACGGCTGCTCACCGCCATGCAATTGAGGAATCTTGCTTTGCAATTCCTCTTTCCTTAACCGCAGTGAGCAGAAAGAAGATTTGGTCCAGATGCACATTGTTGCAATTACTGTAAAGTTCACATCAACTTTTGCCTTTGAGATAAAATATGGACCAACGAGAGGACGCAGGAGGCAATGCCCCCAGCCGCTTCCAGCAGATTATCATCAGTCCCTCTCTCCAGCTGGCTCGTCCCAACTCATTTCAAACTCCCCAAAGACAGTCAAGTGGAAAGTCAGAGAAGATTAACACCCTGCCAATAATTCTTCAACCCTGGACACTGACGTTCTGTGGCTAAAATGACCAGAAAGCCCGATTGTCTCTGCTCCGGGGGTTAGGATCAGTCTGACGTGTAATTCCTTCAACAGCCAATCATCAATCCAGTTTGTCATTTTCCAATTTCCCCTTTCATTCGCTTTCTGAACCCTCCCCACACAGCTTTTTGCTTCATTTCTTAAAATTCATTTACGGGATGTGGGTGTCGCTGGTCAGGCCAGCATTTATTGCCCATCCCTAGTTGCCCTTCAGAAGGTGGTGGTGAGATGCCTTCTTGATCCACTGAGGTGTAGGTACACCCAGTGTGCTGTTAGGGAGGGAGTTCCAGGATGTTGCCCCAGCGACAGTGAAGGAACGGCCGATATATTTCCAAGTCAGGGTGGTGAGTGACTTGGAGGGGAACCTCCAAATGGTGGGGTTCCCAGGTATCTGCTGCTCTTGTCCTTCTAGATAGGAGTGGTCGTGGGTTTGGAAGGTGCTGCCTAAGGAACCTTGGTGAGTTACTGCAGTGCATCTTGTAGATGGTGCACACGGCTGCTACTGTGTGTCGGTGGTGGAGGGAGTGAATGTTTGCGGAAGGGACGCCAATCAAGGCGGCGCTGCTTTGACCTGGATGGTGTTGAGCTTCTTGAGTGTTGTTGGAGCTGCGCTCATCCAGGTAGTGGAGAGTGTTCCATCACACTCCTGACTTGTGCCTTGTAGATGGTGGACAGGCTTTGGGGGGGATCAGGAGGTGAGTTACTTATCGCAGGATTCCCAGCCTCTGACCTGCCCTGGTAGCCACAGTATTAATGTGGCTAGTCCAGTTCAGTTTCTGATCAATGGTAACCCCCAGGATGTTGATTGTGGGGGATTCAGCGATGGTAATGCCATTGAATGTCAAGGCGATGGTTAGATCCTCTCTTGTAGGAGATGGTCGTTGCCTGGCACTTGTGTGGCGCAAATGTAACTTGCCCCTTGTCAGCCCAAACCTGGATATTGTCCAGGTCTTGCTGCATTTGGATATAGATACTTCATTATCTGAGGAGTCGTGAATGGTGCTGAACATTGTGCAGTCATCCGCAAACATCCCCACTTCTGACCTGATGATGGAAGGGAGGTCATTGATGAAGCAGCTGACGATGGACGGGCCGAGGACACTATCCTGAGGAACTCCTGCAGTGATGTCCTGGAGCTGAGCTGATTGACCTCCAACCACCACAACCATCTTCCTTTGTGCCGGGTATGACTCCAACCAGTCGATTACCTCATGCCATGTAGCACAATCTGAGACTGTTCACCATCTACCTGTACCTTAATCTTGCAGCCATGTTGTTTGACCTCCGCTGATCACCGTGTTGTGTTTTTATGATATAACGGTAACAATCACTGGTAACAGGTTCAGTAAACACATTATGGGTTCACCTACTGAAATTAAGCACATGAGAACAGGTGTACATAGATAGAAAGCTTGGAGACCAGCAGCTGGGCTGTGTGTGCTGTGCTCTGCTCACAGGCTGAAGTGAAACTGAGGCTGGATCACAAGACACACTTCCCTTCCAGTGATGTCATGCTGTCCCTTAAAGATAGATGGAAACAATTACCATCGCTGAATCTCCCACAATCAACATCCTCACGGGTTACTTTTGACTCAAAGTTTAACTGGAACCGCAAGACTGCCATCTCGAAGGACAAGAGCAGCAGATACCTGGGAACCCCACCACCTGGAGGGTCAACCTCCAAGCCACACTCCACCCTGACTTGGAAATATATCGCCGTTCCTTCACTGTCACTGGTCAAAATCCTGGAATTCACTCCCTAACAGCATGCTGGGTGTACCTACACCACACAAACTGCAGCTGCTCAGGAAGTCAGCTCACCCCCCACCTTCTCACGGACAACTGGCGATGGGCAATAAATCCTGGCCTGACCAGCGACAGGCACAACCTATGAATCGATCACAAAAACCCTTCATAATTTTAAATATTTCTATCAGGTCCCGACTTCCCTTTCTTAAAGAAAAGAATCCCAGTCTGTTCAATATTTCCTGATAGGTACAAACTCTCCGTGTTGGAATGCAGCAGAATTGTTTCGGAGGAGTTGCAATGCAAAGTGGAGTATTGAATTGATAGGAATTTGCTGCCAAGTCATTGCAATGATTAGCAGGGCGATTCACCAAGAGTAATGTGGAATCTAACTAAGGACTGTTGTATTTGACAGCCTGCAGTTAACACACTTGCCTTTGTGTAATGTATATTGTGTATATATATATATATATATTGTAATGTATATTGCGTATATATATTGTAATGTATATTGCGTATATATATTGTAATGTATATTGTATATATATATTGTAATGTATATTGTATATATATATTGTAATGTATGTTGTGTATATATATATAATGTATATTGTGTATATATATTGTAATGTATATTGTGTGTATATATATATTGTAATGCATATTGTGTATTTATATATTGTAATGCATATTGTGTATATATATTGTAATGTATATTGTATATATAGTAATGTATATATATATAGTACTGTATATTGTATATATATATTGTAATGTATATTGTGTATATATATTGTAATGTATATTGTGTATATATATATTGTAATGTATATTGTGTACATATATATTGTAATGTTTGCATATATACTGTAATGTATATTGTGTATATATCTTGTAATGTATATTGTGTATATATCTTGTAATGTATAGTGTGTATACATATATATTGTAATGTATAGTATGCGTATATATTGTAATGTTTGCATACATATACTGAAATGTATATTGTATATATATATAGTAATGTATGTTGTGTGTATATATATTGTAATGTATATTGTGTATGTATATATATTGTAATGTATATTGTGTATATATATGAAATGAAATGAAATGAAAATCGCTTATTGTCACGAGTAGGCTTCAATGAAGTTACTGTGAAAAGCCCCTAGTCGCCACATTCCGGCGCCTGTTTGGGGAGGCTGGTATGGGAATTGAACCGTGCTGCTGGCCTGCCTTAAAAGCCAGCCATTTAGCCCAGTGAGCTAAACCAGCCCCTGTTACATTACAGTATATATTGTAATGTTTGCATATATATATATGTATATTGTAATGTATATTGTGTATATATATTGTAATGTATATTGTGTATACATATTGTAATGTATATTGTGTATATATATATTGTAATGTATATTGTGTATATGTATATTGTAATGTTTGCATATATATATACTGTAATGTATATTGTGTATATATATATTGTAATGTATATTGTGTATATATATATTGTAATGTATATTGTGTGTATATATATTGTAATGTATATTGTGTGTGTATATATTGTAATGTATATTGTGTATCTATATTGTAATGTATATTGTGTATATATATTGTAATGTATATGTGTGTATATATACTGTAATGTAAATTGTGTATATATATTGTAATGTTTGCATATATATACTGTAATGTATATTGTGTATATATAACATTACAATATATATAAACACAATATACATTACAATATATAGATATACAATATACATTACAATATATATACACAATATATATTACAGTATATACACAATATATATACACAGGCTGTAATGTATATTGTGTATATGTATATTGTAATGTTTGCATATATATATATATATATATACTGTAATGTATATTGTGTATATACACAATATATATACACAGGCTGTAATGTATATTGTGTATATGTATATTGTAATGTTTGCATATATATATATATACTGTAATGTATATTGTGTATATATATTGTAATGTATATTGTGTATATATGTATTGTAATGTTTGCATATATATACTGTAATGTATATTGTGTATATATATATTGTAATGTATATTGTGCATATATACTGTAATGTTTGCATATATATATACTGTAATGTATATATATATTGTAATGTTTGCATATATACTGTAATGTTTATTGTGTACATATATATTGTGTATATATATATTGTAATGTATATTGTGTATATATATATACTGTAATGTTTGCAAAAAGACAAATCCTTTTATTTTTAATTGCCCGCATGATTTTGGAAAGGTTCATTTTCTCAACTCACATACCCCTCTGATATGTTCAGGTACAGGATAACAATGAGTAGAGTTAGGTGCAGGCAAACCACCTGTACAGGTACAGGCTAACCACGTGTACAGGTACAGGCAAACCATCTGTACAGGTACAGGCTAACCACCTGTACAGGTACAGGCAAACTATCTGTGCAGGTACACCACCTGTACTAGAACATAGAACATAGAACAATACAGCGCAGTACAGGCCCTTCGGCCCACGATGTTGCACTGAAACAAAAGCCATCTAACCTACACTATGCCATTATCATCCATATGTTTATCCAATAAACTTTTAAATGCCCTCAATGTTGGCGAGTTCACTACTGTAGCAGGTAGGGCATTCCACGGCCTCACTACTCTTTGCGTAAAGAACCTACCTCTGACCTCTGTCCTATATCTATTACCCCTCAGTTTAAAGTTATGTCCCCTCGTGCCAGCCATATCCATCCGCGGGAGAAGGCTCTCACTGTCCACCCTATCCAACCCCCTGATCATTTTATATGCCTCTATTAAGTCTCCTCTTAACCTTCTTCTCTCCAACGAAAACAACCTCAAGTCCATCAGCCTTTCCTCATAAGATTTTCCCTCCATACCAGGCAACATCCTGGTAAATCTCCTCTGCACCCGCTCCAAAGCCTCCACGTCCTTCCTATAATGCGGTGACCAGAACTGTACGCAATACTCCAAATGCGGCCGTACCAGAGTTCTGTACAGCTGCAACATGACCTCCCGACTCCGGAACTCGATCCCTCTACCAATAAAGGCCAACACTCCATAGGCCTTCTTCACAACCCTATCAACCTGGGTGGCAACTTTCAGGGATCTATGTACATGGACACCTAGATCCCTCTGCTCATCCACACTTTCAAGAACTTTACCATTAGCCAAATATTCCGCATTCCTGTTATTCCTTCCAAAGTGAATCACCTCACACTTCTCTACATTAAACTCCATTTGCCACCTCTCAGCCCAGCTCTGCAGCTTATCTATATCCCTCTGTAACCTGCTACATCCTTCCACACTATCGACAACACCACCGACTTTAGTATCGTCTGCAAATTTACTCACCCACCCTTCTGCGCCTTCCTCTAGGTCATTGATAAAAATGACAAACAGCAACGGCCCCAGAACAGATCCTTGTGGTACTCCACTTGTGACTGTACTCCATTCTGAACATTTCCCATCAACCACCACCCCCTGTCTTCTTTCAGCTAGCCAATTTCTGATCCACATCTCTAAATCACCCTCAATCCCCAGCCTCCGTATTTTCTGCAATAGCCTACCGTGGGGAACCTTATCAAACGCTTTGCTGAAATCCATATACACCACATCAACTGCTCTACCCTCGTCTACCTGTTCAGTCACCTTCTCAAAGAACTCAATAAGGTTTGTGAGGCATGACCTACCCTTCACAAAGCCATGCTGACTATCCCTGATCATATCATTCCTATCTAGATGATTATAAATCTTGTCCCTTATAATCCCCTCCAAGACTTTACCCACTACAGACGTGAGGCTCACCGGTCTATAGTTGCCGGGGTTGTCTCTGCTCCCCTTTTTGAACAAAGGGACCACATTTGCTGTCCTCCAGTCCTCTGGCACTATTCCTGTAGCCAATGATGACATAAAAATCAAAGCCAAAGGTCCAGCAATCTCTTCCCTGGCCTCCCAGAGAATCCTAGGATAAATCCCATCAGGTCCCGGGGCAAACTAGTACAGGCAAACCACCTGTACAGGTACAGGTACACCACCTGTACAGGTACAGGCAAACCACCTGTGCATTTATGTACAGGGCTAACAAACCACCTGTACATTTAGGTGCAATGTTTACTGATTCTTTAACATTGTGCTGGGGACAAAGCAATTTCCTTACCTGCTGTGAATTGGTCCTTTGAATGTTGGATCAAATCTCCGAGGCTCCCCTGGAAGACAAAAGGACATAAATTAGATTCATTCATAAAAGTCACCCACCAAAGTCAGAGAATCATACCGCACTGAGAGAGGCCATTCAGCCATTGTGTCCATACTATCTTTTTCAATGAGCTATTCAATGTGTCTGACTCCCCGGGCGTCATTCTCCGACCCCCCAGTGGGTCGGAGAATGGCCGTTGGCCGCCGTGAATCCCGCCCCCGCTGGTTGCTGAAGTCTCTGGTACCGGATATTCGGCGGGGGCGGGAATCGGGCCGCGCCGGTTGGCGGGCCCCCCCGCTCGATTCTCCGGCCCGGATGGGCCGAAGTCCCGCCAATAAATTGCCTGTCCCACCGGCGTAAATTAGAGTACCTATTTACCGGCGGGACAAGGCGGCGTGGGCGGGCTCCGGGGTCCTGGGGGGGGGGGGGGGCGCGGGGCGATCTGACCCCGGGGGGTGCCCCCACGTTGGCCTGGCCCGTGATCGGGGCCCACCGATCCGCGGGCGGGCCTGTGCCGTGGGGGCACTCTTTCCCTTCCGCCTCCGCCACTGTCTCCACCATGGCGGAGGCGGAAGAGACTCTCCCCACTGCGCATGCGCGGGAAACTTTCAGCGGCCGCTGACGCTCCTGCGCATGCGCCGCCCCGACATGTCATTTCCGCGCCAGCTGGCGGGGCAGCAAAGGCTGTTTCCGCCAGCTGGCGGGGCGGAAATCCCTCCGGCGTCGGCCTAGCCCCTCAATGTTGGGGCTCGGCCCCCAAAGATGCGGAGCATTCCGCACCTTTGGGGCGGCGCGATGCCCGTCTGATTGGCGCCGTTTTGGGCGCCAGTCGGCGGACTTCGCGCCGTTTGGGGAGAATTTCTCTTTTCCAATATCCCGACAAATTATTCATGTTCAATTATTTATCTAATTCAAGATGAGGGTCAGAAAATCATCTCTGCCTTTCCTGGGAGCACTGAGTCGCCAATCATCTCTACAGTCCTGAGCGTGAGGAGAAGGGAGCGACTGCTTTCTACAATGCCAGACACAGGAATGGGGAGGATAAATAAGACACAGACAAACAAAATAATTCTGTCAGCAAGCACAGATGAGAAGCATTGAAATATCCAGCTCATTGTTTGCCTTTATTTGTCAACCTGTTGAAATGTTTTAAATTTGCAATGTGGCATTGATCTGATGATGCGGCAAAGCACCTCACAGCCAATGGGAGAGATGTGAAATTCACTGACTGTCGTAACGTAGGAGTCACGGCATCCAATTTGTGCACAGAAAGCTCCCACAAACGGTGAGATTGATCAAATCATCTGGTTTAACGGTGCTGGTCGAGGCATGAATATGAAATGAAATGAAAATCGCTTATTGTCACAAGTAGGCTTCAATGCATGTTGTTCAGGACAGAAGGGAGAACCTCCTTCCATACTTTAGAATCAAGTCAAGGATTTTTTATGTTCATCTGAGTCGGCAAATCTTCAGTTTCACATGTCATCTTAAAATGGCTCATTAGACAACAAAGCACTCCCTCAGTACTGACCCTCTGACAGTGCAGCACTCCCTCAGTACTGACCCTCTGACAGTGCAGCACTCCCTCAGTACTGACCCTCTGACAGTGCAGCTCTCCCTCAGTACTGACCCTCTGACAGTGCAGCTCTCCCTCAGTACTGACCCTCTGACAGTGCAGCACTCCCTCAGTACTGACCCTCTGACAGTGCAGCACTCCCTCAGTACTGACCCTCTGACAGTGCAGCACTCCCTCAGTACTGACCCTCTGACAGTGCAGCTCTCCCTCAGTACTGACCCTCTGACAGTGCAGCTCTCCCTCAGTACTGACCCTCTGACAGTGCAGCACTCCCTCAGTACTGACCCTCTGACAGTGCAGCTCTCCCTCAGTACTGACCCTCTGACAGTGCAGCACTCCCTCAGTACTGACCCTCTGACAGTGCGGCACTCCCTCAGTACTGACCCTCTGACAGTGCGGCACTCCCTCAGTACTGACCCTCTGACAGTGCGGCACTCCCTCAGTACTGACCCACTGACAGTGCAGCACTCCCTTCGTACTGACCCTCTGACAGTGCAGCACTCCCTCAGTACAGACCCTCTCACAGTGCGGCACTCCCTCAGTACTGACCCTCTGACAGTGCAGAGGTCCCTCAGTACTGACCCTCTGACAGTGCAGCACTCCCTCAGTACTGACCCTCTGACAGTGCGGCACTCCCTCAGTACTGACCCTCTGACAGTGCGGCACTCCCTCAGTACTGACCCTCTGACAGTGCGGCACTCCCTCAGTACTGACCCTCCGACAGTGCGGCACTCCCTCAGTACTGACCCTCTGACAGTGCAGCTCTCCCTCAGTACAGACCCTCTCACAGTGCGGCACTCCCTCAGTACTGACCCTCTGACAGTGCAGAGGTCCCTCAGTACTGACCCTCTGACAGTGCAGCACTCCCTCAGTACTGACCCTCTGACAGTGCGGCACTCCCTCAGTACTGACCCTCTGACAGTGCGGCACTCCCTCAGTACTGACCCTCTGACAGTGCAGCACTCCCTCAGTACTGATCCTCTGACAGTGCAGCACTCCCTCAGTACAGACCCTCTGACAGTGCAGCACTCCCTCAGTACTGACCCTCTGACAGTGCAGCACTCCCTCAGTACAGACCCTCTGACAGTGCGGCACTCCCTCAGTACAGACCCTCTGACAGTGCAGCACTCCCTCAGTACTGACCCTCTGACAGTGCAGCACTCCCTCAGTACTGACCCTCTGACAGTGCAGCACTCCCTCAGTACTGACCCTCTGACAGTGCAGCACTCCCTCAGTACTGACCCTCTGACAGTGCAGTACTCCCTCAGTACTGACCCTCTGACAGTGCAGCACTCCCTCAGTACTAACCCTCTGACAGTGCGGCACTACCTCAGTACTGACCCTCTGGCAGTGTGGCATTCCCTCAGTACTGACCCTCTGACAGTGCAGCACTCCCTCAGTACTGACCCTCTGACAGTGCAGCACTCCCTCAGTACTGACCCTCTGACAGTGCAGCACTCCCTCAGTACAGACCCTCTGACAGTGCAGCGCTCCCTCAGTACTGACCCTCTGACAGTGCAGCACTCCCTCAGTACTGACCCTCTGACAGTGCAGCACTCCCTCAGTACAGACCCTCTGACAGTCCGGCACTCCCTCAGTACTGACCCTCTGGCAGTGTGGCATTCCCTCAGTACTGACCCTCTGACAGTGCAGCACTCCCTCAGTACTGACCCTCTGACAGTGCAGCACTCCCTCAGTACTGACCCTCTGACAGTGCAGCACTCCCTCAGTACAGACCCTCTGACAGTGCAGCGCTCCCTCAGTACTGACCCTCTGACAGTGCAGCACTCCCTCAGTACAGACCCTCTGACAGTGCAGCGCTCCCTCAGTACAGACCCTCTGACAGTGCAGCACTCCCTCAGTACTGACCCTCTGACAGTGCAGCACTCCCTCAGTACTGACCCTCTGACAGTGCAGCACTCCCTCAGTACTGACCCTCTGACAGTGCAGCACTCCCTCAGTACTGACCCTCTGACAATGCGGCACTCCCTCAGTACTGACCCTCTGACAGTGCGGCACTCCCTCAGTGCTGATCCTCTGACAGTGCAGCACTCCCTCAGTACTGACCCTCTGACAGTGCAGCACTCCCTCAGTACTGACCCTCTGACAGTGCGGCACTACCTCAGTACTGACCCTCTGGCAGTGTGGCATTCCCTCAATACTGAACCTCTGACAGTGCGGCACTCCCTCAGTACTGACCCTCTGACAGTGCAGCACTCCCTCAGTACTGACCCTCTGACAGTGCAGCACTCCCTCAGTACTGACCCTCTGACAGTGCGGCACTACCTCAGTACTGACCCTCTGGCAGTGTGGCATTCCCTCAGTACTGAACCTCTGACAGTGCGGCACTCCCTCAGTACTGACCCTCTGACAGTGCAGCACTCCCTCAGTACTGACCCTCTGACAGTGCAGCACTCCCTCAGTACTGACCCTCTGACAGTGCAGCACTCCCTCAGTACTGACCCTCTGACAGTGCGGCACTACCTCAGTACTGACCCTCTGGCAGTGTGGCATTCCCTCAGTACTGAACCTCTGACAGTGCGGCACTCCCTCAGTACTGACCCTCTGACAGTGCAGCACTCCCTCAGTACTGACCCTCTGACAGTGCAGCACTCCCTCTGTACTGACCCAGTTGAGGTTGGCTAGATAGAAGTCAGGGGCGAGATTCTCCGACCCCCCGCCGGGTCGGAGAATCGCCGGGGGCTGGCGTGAATCCCACCCCCGCCGGTTGCCGAAAGTCTCCGGCACCTGAGATTCGGCGGGGGCGGGAATCGCGCTGCGCCGGTTGTCGGGCCCCCCCGCGCGATTCTCCGGCCCGGAAGGGCCGAAGTCCCGCCGCTAAAATGCCTGTCCCGCCGACGTAAATTAAACCACCTACCTTACCGGCGGGACAAGGCGGCGTGGGCGGGCTCCGGGGTCCTGGCCCGCGATCGGGGCCCACCGATCCGCGGGCGGGCCTGTGCCGTGGGGGCACTCTTTCCCTTCCGCCTTCGCCACGGTCTCCACCATGGCGGAGGCGGAAGAGACTCCCTCCACTGCGCATGCGTGGGAAACTGTCAGCGGCCGCTGACGCTCCCGCGCATGCGCCGCCCCGGCATGTCATTTCCGCCCCAGCTGGCGGGGCACCAAAAGCCTTTTCCGCCAGCTGGCGGGGCGGAAATTTGTCCGGCGCCGGCCTAGCCCCTCAAGGTTGGGGCTCGGCCCCCAAAGATGCGGAGCGCGATGCCCGTCTGATTTGCGCCGTTTTGGGCGCCAGTCGGCGGACATCGCGCCGTTTCCAGAGAATTTCGCCCCAGATATCTGAAGCAATCCTAAGGTTGGTGACCTCAGTACAGCCTAAGAATCAATCTTGTTCTATTGATGCGGCTGGCTACTGGGAGATTGATTTGAAGCTTGAATGCACATGGCAATTCAAGGCAGAGGAATACTGAAAGATGAGTTGGAAATCCTGGAAGTAGATCCTTGTTGAAAATAGCTTAGGGAAGCACTGTTTGGAAGAAGATTCTAAGGCATGTCTTTTCGTGAGCGGAATTTGGGGAAACACTTTGGTGGAAGATGGAGTCGAGTGAGGCCAAATGGCTTCCTGTGTGTTCATCATCTGGCCAGATTGGAGGAGAAATCCACAAAAGTTTGGTTGAATGACATCTACTTCTTGGTTCCTTCGTGGGGTGTGGCTCAGCACAGTGAGCCTGTTGGTTTACTGGGACTGTGCATTTACTGGCAACATTAGAACATAAGATACATTTTGTAACCTGCGTCACCTTGAAATCTGCAAAGTTAACTGGGAGTGAAGAGTGAAGATAACTGGGAGTGGGAGTACTTCTTACTGTGCTCACCCCACTCCAACGCCGGCATCTCCACATCATGGGCGTCATTCTCCGACCCCCCCGCCGGGTTGGAGAATCGCCCCGGGCTGCCGTGAATCCCGCCCCTGCCGGTTGCCGAAGTCTCCGGTACCGGATATTCGGCGGGGGCGGGAATCGGGCCGCGCCAGTTGGCGGGCCCCCCCGCTCGATTCTCCGGCCTGGATGGGCCGAAGTCCCGTCGATAAATTGCCTGTCCCGCCGATAAATTGCCTGAACGGCGGGACAAGGCGGCGTGGGCGGGCTCCGGGGTCTGGGGGGGGCGCGGGGCGATCTGACCCCAGGGGGTGCCCCCACGGTGGCCTGTCCCGCGATCGGGGCCCACCGATCCGCGGGTGGGCCTGTGCCGTGGGGGCATTCTTTCCCTTCCGCCTCCGCCACGGTCTTCACCATGGCGGAGGAGGAAGAGACTCCCTCCACTGCGCATGCGCGGGAAACTTTCAGCGGCCGCTGATGCTCCCGCGCATGCGCCGCCCCGGCATGTCATTTCCGCACCAGCTGGCGGGGCAACAAAGGCCGTTTCCGCCAGCTGGCGGGGCGGAAATTCCTCCGTCGTCGGCCTAACCCCTCAATGTTGGGGCTCGGCCCCCAAAGATGCGGAGCATTCCGCACCTTTGGGGCGGCGCGATGCCCGTCTGATTGGCGCCGTTTTGGGCGCCAGTCGGCGGACATCACGCCGTTTGGGGAGTATTTCGCCCCATGGGAGTGAAGGAGTATTGTCTTACAGTCAAACTTTTCATGTTTAATAAAAAGAATTGTGCATCGTCTTTTGAGCCAGATTCCTGTGATGAACGGTTACTGCCTCATCATCGTGTAAGGTGATGTCCCCTTTAAGACCGGGCTTGGAACCCTGGGGACTCCGCCTCTGGCTCCGCCCATCTGGGAGCCATACATAAAGGCCTGCCTCATGGTTTGTGTAGCAGTCAGCTCTCGTCTCTAGCTGTAGCATAGTTATTAGTCTAATAAAGCCTTATAAAGCCAGTTTAATCTCTAAGCGTCATTATTGAGGGTACCTCAATTCCCTTGTGTGACTTTCCCGTGCAGTAGTAACAATTCCTGGGAGCACAACAGGAGTTGGAGAGGTTTTTGAGGGTGAGGAGAGGGTTATTTGCAAAAAGCCGGGATGTGGACCTGTAAGCACTTTGTTCCCTCCAAGAGCCAGTACAAGTGCAAAGGACCACATGGGCTCCTTTGTGCTGCAAGGCTTTTAAATGAATGTGTTTAGCATTATTGTGTTAACAGGGCACCACACAATGTGACTGAACTATCAAAGTGCACTCGGGTCTCTTGATGATTAACACCTTGGCTGCTTTAGCCTTTATCTGTCGAACCAGATAGTCCTGCCTCGAATTGTTCACCTCGCCCGCTGTTATCACTTAATTAAAAGCTTCAAAAGGAAAACCAGCGGCAATCTATTTCAGCCTCGCGAACGGGAAGGGTGTTTACAAACAGCTTTTCAAACCACGGCACTAATGCATCGGAGCCTTTCTCAAGGTCACACCGGCCCAGTTTGCTTTCTGACAAAACATAAGAGGCGGGATTGGGAAGAATTCCTTGTCTATTCAGCTGGCTCTTGGGCCGCGGGATCGATCTGGGAGGGCGGAGAGTAATTATCAGAACTCTACGGGTTGGGTTCCACGTTCTCAAACTGTGCTCACAATGGATATGAACGGGGCTCGGATGGTGCAGACACAGTTTGCCGCGATGTCCCTGGGGTGGTCAGGAATACTAAAACATTGCCGCCACCCTAAAAAAAAACACCAGAAGGAAAATTATAGTCGGTAAATAAAGAAATGGTGGCCTGGACGCTTAGGATAGCGGGGGCTCGGCGCAATCAGATTGGCCGACAATCCTCCAGCTCATCCTGACACAAGGCCGCAGTGGCAGGGAGGAGGCACTGCAGCGATGGAGCTGGGATTAAGTATCGGGAATCGGTATCAATTCCAACCCTGATCAATCCGGTGTCACCAGTCTATGAACTCAGACCCAGCGGGAAAAGGCCCTGAGGTGGCCTTTAAGGGCCTGAAGTGGGGCAAAGGTGGGCTTCCCTCTGAAGCCCGGTCCACCTCAGTGTAAAACTGTCTCCAGATCGGGGCAGGCAAGGGGCGACATTCTCCGATCCCCCGCCGGGTCGGAGAATCGCCGGGGGCTGCCGTGAATCCCGCCCCCGCCGGTTGCCGAAGTCTCCGGCACCGGATATTCGGCGGGGGCGGGAATCGCGCCGCGCCGGTTGGCGGGCTCCCCCGCTCGATCCTCAGGCCCGGATGGGCCGAAGTCCCGCCGATAAAATGCCTGTCCCGCCGGCGTAAATTGAACCACCTACCTTACCGGCGGGACAAGGCGGCGCGGGTGGGCTCCGGGGTCCTGGGGGGGGCGCGGGGCGATCTGGCCCCGGGGGGGTGCCCCCACGGTGGCCTGGCCCGCGATCGGGGCTCACCGATCCGCGATGGGCCTGTGCCGTGGGGGCACTCTTTCCCTTCCGCCTCCGCCATGGCGGAGGCGGAAGAGACTCCCTCCACTGCGCATGCGCGGGAAACTGTCAGCGGCCACTGACGCTCCCGCGCCGCCCGAAGATGTCATTTCCGCGCCAGCTGGCGGGGCAACAAAGGCCTTTTCCGCCAGCTGGCGGGGCGGAAATTCGTCTGCCGCCGGCCTAGCCCCTCAATGTTGGGGCTCGGCCCCCAAAGATGCAGAGCATTCTGCCCTTTTGGGGCGGCGCGATGCCCGTCTGATTGGCGCCGTTTTGGGCGCCAGTCGGCGGACATCGCGCCGTTTCCGGAGAATTTCGCCCCAGATGTTTCCACTTATTGGACATTCCAGAATGAGAGGCCATGGTTTTAGGCTAAGGGGCGGCAGATTTAAAACAGAAATGAGGAGGAATTACTTCACTCAGAGTGTGGTGGATCTGAGGAATTCTCTACCCCAGAGTGCAGCGGACACCGGGACACGAAACACATTTAAGGAGAAGGTTTTTAATAAGTAGCAGGATGAAGAGTCATGGCGAGCGGGCTGGAAAAGAGATCATCCATGATTATATTGAATATTCTCGAGGGGCTGAATTCCCTGCCCCTGCTGCTAGCTCTTATGTTAGTAAAGTCACCACTGCCCCAGATGACCGTAGGCTGCTTTCCCCTTTGCGGGGGAGAGCTGACTGATGGTGATTTAACCCGAGGGTCACCACACCTCAGGCGAGGGGCATGTTTGAGAAAGCAGGACCTTCATGAGTAACCTCAGCCGCTACGGGGATTGGACCCGTGATTTGCCCTGCATCACAAACCTGGCCAGCCAACAGAGCTAAACTGGCACCTGGCTACATGGTTAAGGAGGGAGGGGTGGGGAGTGTTGCGGAGGAATGAGAGGGGTGATGGCATTAAACATGCAAATGGATTTAAAGAGTTTATTTTGTCGCAAGTTGTGAATGTCATGAAATAAAGAAAAGTAGAGGAAATAGGAGCAGTCAATCATCTTTAATAAAACAACCTTGACCAGTACAGGACACCCCGGGCAGTGTACAGCCAACAAAGGTCTTTTGAAATGCAGTAAGCGCTAAATTGTTCCAATCGAGCTTCGCCGTTAAATGTATCTATTATTCACCGCAACCGCTCCCTGCTCCACATTCCCACCACTCTCTGGGTAAAGACGTTTCCCTGAATTCCCCAACTGGATTGATCACTGAACCTCCACTTAATGAGACTCTCCTGAAAGTGAAAATATCCTCTCTCAATCTCAGCCAATCAAACCCCTTCGTAATTGTAACGACCTCTGCCAGGTCACCCTCGATTAGATTCTGACCATGCATCTTAAAACTGATCATTAACCAGGCAATGCCTGCTGGCTACGACCGGGCCCAAATACTGCTTCTGTGGTTACAACCCAGAGCCGGAGCTTGCCAGAGAGAGAGGAGCTGAGACAGGCAGCGTGTGCTGAGCAGCTCTTTTGTCTCAGCGATCATTCGGCGAGTGACTATTGGCAATGTTCCCCAAACCCATGGCAGGAGTCAGTAATCCCGGCTCCAGCTCGCCTGTGCCTGGCCCCAGCTTTAACACTCATTGTGTTCACAGCGTATTTCATTCTGACACGGGGCATCATTCCAGGCGCCCAATAAAAACAGTGAAGAAAGAACTTGCATTTAACGACCTCAGGATTGGCCAAGATGTTTTTTGGAAGTACAGTCACTGCTGTCATGTAGGACGCTCGGCAGCTAATCTGCACACAGCAACATCCCAAAACCAACAATGTGACAAAAAGACCACATCATGGGCGGGATTCTCCGAAAACTGGCTCGATGTCCGGGACCCGGCGCCAAAAACGGCGCAGATCACTCCGGCGTCGGGGCCCCCCCCCAAACACAAATTCTCCGGCCCCGAATGGGCTAGCAGCGGCGTGATGCCATTCGCGATGGCGTCGCCCGACGTGGACGGTGACGCCGTGCGGCGTCATTGACACCTCACGGCGTGACGGCTGAAAAGACGCGCCCCCCCCCCCCCGCCCCGGAAGACCCGACAAGATGGCCGCCCGCCGCGCAATCCCGAGGTTCCAGGACCGCGACATCGAGGCGCTCCTGGACGCAGTGGAGCAGAAGAGGGAGGCCCTGTACCCCGGACACAGCCGCAGGGTCCCCCCCTCCCCCATATCCCCCCTCCCCGTATCCCCATATCCCCCCTCCCCATATTCCCCATATCCCCCCTCCCCGTATCCCCCATATCCCCCTCCCCATATTCTCCATATCCCCCCACTCCGTATCCCCCATATCCCCCCTCCCCATATTCCCCATATCCCCCCTCCCCGTATCCCCCATATCCCCCCTCCCCATATTCCCCATATCCACCCCCCACATATCCCCCCTCCCCCATATCCTCCCTCCCCCATATCACCTGATCACTGCCTGCGTGTCTAACCATGCATGCTTCATTGTGTATCGCAGGAGTAAACGGCGAGGCACCCATCCCCGCAGATGCCGACCGCCCGCAGGATGCCCCTCGGAGACCACGGGAGACGGAGAGACCCGGACCCTCTGGCATGCGACGCCCGCAGGATGCCCCTCGGAGGCCACGGGAGACGGAGAGACCCGGACCCTCTGGCACGAAACGCCCGCAGGATGCCCCAGGGCGACCATGAGAGACGGAGAGACCTGGAGCAACAGGGAGACGACGCCCTCGTCTCGCGCGGGTGCAGCTATGCAGGCATGTGCCACCCAGTGATGAGGGGGGAAGCCACAGGCCCCCATCGCAGCCTAGCCACGAAACCACTACCCAGGTCACCCCTACCCAGGAGACCCCTACCCAGGACACCCCTACCCAGGACAGCCTTACCCAGGACACCCCTACTCAGGACACCCCTACCCAATACACCCCTACCCAGGACACCCCTACCCGGGACACCCCTACCCGGGACACCCCTACCCAGGACACCCCTACCCGGGACACCCCTACCTAGGAGACCCCTACCCAGGACACCCCAAAGTGCCATGGACTCAGAGTGGGACGAAGAGCACGACACAACGCCACTGCTGTCTCCAACACCCACCACCATTGCAGAAACACCTCGGTTGGGCACTTTAGTGATGAGCCGTCTGGTACACTCACTGGTGCGCACAACACAGCCGTCCCGGTACAGCAGGTGGAGGTAGGAGCAGCAGAGGGGCCGGGCGGTCGGAGGGCAGCCCAGGCCAAGCGAACATCTGCCGCCCAGATGGATCCCGGGTTCCTGCAGTTACCACACCCACACATAGATCCGATGCAACCGCCGACCCGGAGACGAGCGAAGAGGGTGACGGGTGGCTTGCGGCGGCTGCGGTCGCAGGTGGAGGAGTCCACCCGCGTCCAGGAGCTGGGAGTGGTGCCGGTCATGCGTGCCGCCCAGGCCGACACCGCACAGGTGGCGTCCGCGGTGGAGGCAATGGGTGCGACGGTGTCAGACATGGGGAACGGTTTGCGAGGCCTGGGGCTTTCCGTGCAGGCGGCGTCTGTGGCCCAGGACATGGCTGCCCTCTCACAGGAGGCCATGAGCCAGCGTCAGCGGCAGATGGCAGAGGCGCTCAACGCCATAGCCCAGTCTCAGCAGGCCATGGCCCAGTCTCAGCAGGCCATGGCCCAGTCTCAGCAGGCCATGGCCCAGTCTCAGCAGGCCATCGCTGAGGGCATCGGCGCCATTGCCCAGGTGCTAGCCGGCGTCGCACAGTCACAGACAGGGATGGCCAACTCCCTGAGCTCCATGGCTGCAAACCTGCAGACCCTTGTCGATACCAGCACGGGCCTCCAGGACTGGAAGCACCAGGTGTCGGGGGGGCGTCGGATGGCCGGTCCGTTCGCACCCCCGACCCATGTAGAGGCCTGGGGGCCATCGGGCACCCCGAGGGAGGAGGAGTTGCTGCCGCCCGTCCCTGGTAGGGGAGGTCCAGTAACACTGCAGCACCTCGGATACCCCCCCTTCCGTCCCAGGTGCATCGGGTGGGCAATGGGCAGGACAGGCTGGCAGCTCGCCATCCCAGTCGCCCGGGCCGCAGCCTGGTTCATCTAGGCCAGGACGCCCCAGAAAACGGCCGCCAAAGGGATCCCGAGTCAGAGGGCAGGAATCGCAGGAGTCCACCCCCAGTTCTGCTGTACCGCCTGGGGGACCACCTAGGCGTGGTCAAAGGGCCCGTAAGGCCCAAGAATTAGACACTAAGTTGGCGCGGGTGCAGGGCACAGACGAGTTTTAGGGGTAGGGCACGTGTATGCACTGTTTGTTATTAAAATCACTTTAACACCTACAGAAGCTGCCTTTGTGCTCTGTCCGAACCATGCGAGGGTGTCATGTACGTTGAGTGTGTGTGTGAGGGGTGGTCTTACCTCAGCCCCAGGTGAGTCTGCCCCCTTCCCCCTGGGCCGCCATCAACATCCCCCCGGGCAGAGGACGGGACCGTGCGCTGCAGTGTCACAGCCGCATGCAGGGATGGTCCGGGTGGATGGTGGTACTGTGGCCATGGGTCAGACATAGTCCAACGATGTAGAGCCAGGAGCTCACCGCAGGGCGGGTTGTCATCATCCTCCATGGCCTGCGATAGACACGCGTCCACCCGCAACTGTGTGAGCCCGGCCCGTTGTGCCGCAGGTGGATCTGCAATGGGGGGGGGGTGGTGTGCCTGCGGGTCGGGTGGGTGGGACTGGGGGGGGGGGGGGGGGGGGGGGGGGTGCGGTGTGGGTGCTGGGTGGGTGGATGGGGGGGGTGAGGGTGTGCGGTATGTGGCCATACTCGCCGATTCCCACGCCCCCTAGTCAGTGAAGCGGGCGGCTATCAGCCTGTCCCGTGCCCGCTGGCCCAGCCAGTAATGGTGGGCAGCCACCCGCCCATCTCTAGCCCGTCTGCCCTGACCATTGCCCCCATCCCCCTCATCTGGGGAGGACTGCGCCTCTTCCTGCTGCTCCTCCAGTCCGCCCTCCTCTGCCTGCGGCACATCGCCCCTCTGCTGGGCTATGTTGTGCAGGACGCAGCACACCACAATGATGCAGCCGACCCTATCTGACCGATACTGGAGGGCGCCCCCAGAGAGGTCCAGGCACCTGAAACACATTTTGAGCACGCCAAAGCACCTCTCTATCACTCCCCTTTTCGCTGCATGGGCATCATTGTAGCTGTTCTCCGCGTCATTCTGTGGCCTCCGTATAGGCGTCATCAGCCACGATCGCAATGGGTAGCCCCTGTCGCCCAGCAACCAGCCCCTCAGCCGGGGGTGGCGTCCCTCGTACATGCCGGGGATGTAAGACCGCGACAACACGTATGAGTCATGTACACTTCCCGGGTAACGGGCGCAGACGTGCAGGATCATCATGCGGTGATCGCAGACCACCTGGATGTTCATGGAATAGGTCCCCTTCCTATTGGTGAACACGGCCCTGTTATCTGCAGCTGGCCGCACGGCGACGTGCATCCCATCGATCACGCCCTGGACCATGGGAAACCCGGCTACGGCAGAGAAGCCCACGGCCCGGGCATCCTGGCTGGCCCGGTCCACAGGGAAGCGGATGTAGCGGTGCGCCATGGCATATAGGGCGTCTGTCACTGCCCGGATGCACCGATGCACCGATGTCTGCGATATGCCGGACAGGTCCCCACTCGGTGCCTGGAATGACCCTGTTGCATAAAAGTTTAGGGCCACCATAACCTTGATGGACACGGGGAGAGGGTGTCCCCCGCCAGTGCCACGCGGTGACAGGTGTGCCAGCAGGTGGCAGATGTGTGCCACGGTTTCCCGCCTCATCCGGAGTCTCCTCCTGCATTCCCGGTCCGTGAGGTCCTGGTATGACTGCCGGGGCCGGTACACACGGGGCACCCTCGGGTGCCTCCGTTGCCGTGGGGCCGCGACGTCCTCCTCCTCCTCCTCGTCCTGTCGGGCGGGTCACCCCCCCACTGTCCCCGGCACTCACCACTCACCCCCCCCCCCCCCGTCCCCGGCACACGACCCCCGCCCCACCTCTCCAGTGGTTTGGAGTGAGGGAGAAATATTATGAAATGAAATGAAAATCGCTTATTGACACAAGTTGGCTTCAAATGAAGTTACTGTGAAAAGCCCCTAGTCGCCACATTCCGGTGCCTGTTCAGGGAGGCTGGTACGGGAATTGGACCGTGCTGCTGGCCTGCCTTGGACTGCTTTCAAAGCCAGCGATTTAGCCCTGTGCTAAACAGCCCCTCCGGGTAGCGGGCTAAACTCCCTTGTTCTTGACAAAGAAGTGAGGACGGGAACATTCAGGACCAGTTGGGAGGACAAACGTGGCTTACAGACTCACGATACATTGGAGGAAGGTATCGATGTAATATCCAATAAAGTCTTAACACTCCCTCTCGCCCCGCAAGAGGCAGGAATGAGAATATTCACGAGTGTGTGTGTTGGTGTGCCAGGTGGGTGAGTAGATTAGGAACACAGCTGCAAACACGGTGGAGGAACAAACAGTCAGTGCATTCAATCTGTTTTTCCGAATTTATTTAATTATCGACACGACTGACAGACCCGTCCCCACCAGCACTGTACCCCAGTGTTATACAGTGACAGACCCGTCCCCACCAGTACTGTACCCCAGTGTTATACAGTGACAGACCTGTCCCCACCAGTACTGTACCCCAGTGTTATACAGTGAAAGACCCGTCCCCACCAGTACTGTACACCAGTGTTATACAGTGACAGACCCGTCCCCACCAGTACTGTACCCCAGTGTTATACAGTGACAGACCCGTCCCCACCAGTACTGTACCCCAGTGTTATACAGTGACAGACCCGTTCCCCCACCAGTACTGCATCCCAGTGTTATACAGTGACAGCGCCGTCTCCACCAGTACTGTACCCCAGTGCTATACAGTGACAGACCCATTCCCCACCAGTACTGTACCCCAGTGTTATACAGAGACAGACCCTTCCCCACCAGTACTGTACCCCAGTGTTACACAGTGACAGACCCGTCCCCACCAGTACTGTACCCAAGTGTTATACAGTGACAGACCCGTTCCCACAGTACTGTATCCCAGTGTTATACAGTGACAGCCCCGTCTCCACCAGTACTGTACACCAGTGTTATACAGTGACAGACCCGTCCCCACCAGGACTGTACCCACTGTTATACAGTGACAGACCGGTCCCCACCAGTACTGTATCCCCATGTTATACAGTGACACACCCGTCCCCACCAGTACTATACCGCAGTGTTATACAGTGACACACCCGTCCCCACCAGTACTATACCCCAGTGTTATACAGTGATAGACCAGTCCCAACCAGCACTGTACCCCAGTGTTATACAGTGACAGACACGTCCCCACCAGTACTGTATCCCCATGTTATACAGTGACACACCCGTCCCCACCAGTACTATACCGCAGTGTTATACAGTGACACACCCGTCCCCACCAGTACTATACCCCAGTGTTATACAGTGATAGACCAGTCCCAACCAGCGCTGTACCCCAGTGTTATACAGTGACAGACACGTCCCCACCAGTACTGTACCCCAGTGTTATACAGTGACAGACACGTCCCCACCAGTACTGTACCCCAGTGTTATACAGTGACAGACCCGTCCCCCCAGTACTGTGCCCCAGTGTTACACAGTGACACACCCGTCCCCACCAGTACTATACCCCAGTGTTATACAGTGATAGACCAGTCCCAACCAGCACTGTACCCCAGTGTTATACAGTGACAGACACGTCCCCACCAGTACTGTACCCCAGTGTTATACAGTGACAGACACGTCCCCACCAGTACTGTACCCCAGTGTTATACAGTGACAGAGCCGTCCCACCAGTACTGCACCCCAGTATTATACAGTGACATACCGGTCCCCACCAGTACTGCACCCCAGTGTTATACAGTGACAGACCCATCCCCACCAGAACTGTACCCCAGTGTTATACAGTGACAGACCCGTCCCCACCAGAACTGTACCCCAGTGTTATACAGTGACAGACCCGTCCCCACCAGTACTGTGCCCCAGTGTTATACAGTGACATACCGGTCCCCACCAGTACTGTACCCCAGTGTTATACAGTGACAGACCCATCCCCACCAGAACTGTACCCCAGTGTTATACAGTGACAGACCCGTCCCCACCAGTACTGTGCCCCAGTGTTATACAGTGTCAGACCCGCCCCCACCAGTACTGTACCCCAGTGTTATACAGTGACAGACCCATTCCCCACCAGTACTGTACCCCAGTGTTATACAGTGACAGACCCGTCCCCACCAGTACTGTACCCCAGTGTTATACAGTGACAGACCCGTCCCCACCAGTACTGTACCACAGTGTTATACAGTGACAGACCCGTCCTCACCAGTACTGTACCCCAGTGTTGTACAGTGACAGACCCGTCCCCCCCAGTACTGTACCCACTGTTAAACAGTGACAGACCCGTCCCCACCAGTACTGTACCCCAGTGTTACACAGTGACAGACCCGTTCCCACCAGTACTGTACCCCAGTGTTATAGTGACAGACCCATCCCCACCAGTACTGTACCCAAGTGTTATACAGTGACAGACCCGTCCCCACCAGTACTGTACCCCAGTGTTACACAGTGTCAGACCCGTTCCCACCAGTACTGTATCCCAGTGTTATACAGTGACAGCCCCGTCTCCACCAGTACTGTACCCCAGTGTTATACAGTGACAGACCCGTCCCCCCCAGTACTGTGTTATACAGTACTGTACCCCAGTGTTATACAGTGACAGACCTGTCCCCACCAGTACTGTACCCCAGTGTTATACAGTGACAGACCCGTCCCTACCAGTACTGTACCCCAGTGGTATACAGCGACAGACACGTCCCATCAATACTGTACCCCAGCGTTATACAGTGACAGACCCGTCCCACCAGTACTGTACGTCAGTGTTATACAGTGACAGACCCGTCCCCGCCAGTACTGTACCCCAGTGTTACACAGTGACAGACCCGTCCCCACCAGTACTGTACCCCAGTGTTATACAGTGACAGAGCAGCCCCCACCAGTACTGTACCCCAGTGTTATACAGTGACAGACCCGTCCACACCAGTACTGTACCCCAGTGTTATACAGTGACACACCTGTCCCCACCAGTACTGTACCCACTGTTATACAGTGACAGACACGTCCCCACCAGTACTGTATCCCCGTGTTATACAGTGACACACCCGTCCCCACCAGTACTATACCCCAGTGTTATACAGTGACACACCCGTCCCCACCAGTACTATACCCCAGTGTTATACAGTGATAGACCTGTCCCAACCATCACTGTACCCCAGTGTTATACAGTGACAGACCCGTTCCCACAGTACTGTATCCCAGTGTTATACAGTGAGAGCCCCGTCTCCACCAGTACTGTACACCAGTGTTATACAGTGACAGACCCGTCCCCCCCAGTACTGTGTTATACAGTACTGTACCCCAGTGGCATACAGTGACAGACCGGTCCCTACCAGTACTGTACCCCAGTGTTATACAGCGACAGCCACGTCCCACCAGTACTGTACCCCAGTGTTATACAGTGACAGACCCGTCCCCACCAGTACTGTACCCCAGTGTTACACAGTGACAGACCCGTCCCCACCAGAACTGTACCCCAGTGTTATACAGTGACAGACCCGTCCCCACCAGTACTGTACCCCAGTGTTATACAGTGACAGACCCGTCCCCACCAGTACTGTACCCCAGTGTTATACAGTGACAGACCCATCCCACCAGTACTGTACCCCAGTGTTACACAGTGACAGACCCGCCCCAATCAATACTGTACCCCAGTGTTATACAGTGACAGACCCGTCCACACCAGTGCTGTACCCCAGTGTTATACAGTGACAGACCCGTCCCCACCAGTACTGTACCCCAGTGTTATACAGTGACAGACCCGTCCACACCAGTACTGTACCCCAGTGTTATATAGTGACACACCCGTCCCCACCAGTACTGTACCCACTGATATACAGTGACAGACACGTCCCCACCAGTACTGTATCCCAATGTTATACAGTGACACACCCGTCCCCACCAGTACTATACCGCAGTGTTATACAGTGACACACCCGTCCCCACCAGTACTATACTCCAGTGTTATACAGTGATAGACCCGTCCCAACCAGCACTGTACCCCAGTGTTATACAGTGACAGACCCATCCCCATCAGTACTGTACCCCAGTGTTATACAGTGACAGACCCATCCCCATCAGTACTGTACACCAGTGTTATACAGTGACAGTCCCAACCCCACCAGTACTGTACCCCAGTGTTATACAGTGAAAGACCCGTCCCCACCAGTACTGTACCCCAGTGTTATACAGTGTCAGACCCGCCCCCACCAGTACTGTACCCCAGTGTTATACAGTGACAGACCCGTCCCCACCAGTACTGTACCCCAGTGTTATACAGTGACAGACCCATTCCCCACCAGTACTGTACCCCAGTGTTATACAGTAACAGACCCGTCCCCACCAGTACTGTACCCCAGTGTTATACAGTGACAGACCCGTCCCCACCAGTACTGTACCACAGTGTTATACAGTGACAGACCCGTCCTCACCAGTACTGTGCCCCAGTGTTGTACAGTGACAGACCCATCCCCCCAGTACTGTACCCACTGTTATAGAGACAGACCCGTCCCCACCAGTACTGTACCCCAGTGTTACACAGTGACAGACCCGTCCCCACCAGTACTGTACCCCAGTGTTATACAGTGACAGACCCGTTCCCCCACCAGTACTGTATCCCAGTGTTATACAGTGACAGCCCCGTCTCCACCAGTACTGTACCCCAGTGTTATACAGTGACAGACCCGTCCCCACCAGTACTGTACCCCAGTGTTATACAGTGACAGACCCGTCCCCCCCAGTACTGTACCCCAGTGTTATACAGTGACAGACCCATTCCCAACCAGTTCTGTACCTCAGTGTTGTACAGTGACAGACCCGTCCCCCCCAGTACTGTACCCACTGTTATACAGTGACAGACCCGTCCCCACCAGTACTGTACCCCAGTGTTATACAGCGACAGACCCGTCCCCACCAGTACTGTCCCCCAGTGTTATACAGTGACAGACCCGTCCCCACCAGTACTGTACCCCAGTGTTATACAGTGACAGACCCGTCCCCACCAGTACTGTACCCAAGTGTTATACAGTGACAGACCCGTTCCCCCATTACTGTATCCCAGTGTTATACAGTGACAGCCCCGTCTCCACCAGTACTGTACCCCAGTGTTATACAGTGACAGACCTGTCCAAACCATTACTGTACCACAGTGTTATACAGTGACAGATCCGTCCCCACCAGTACTGTACCCCAGTGTTATACAGCGATAGACACGTCCCACCAGTACTGTACCCCAGTGTTATACAGTGACAGACCCGTCCACACCAGTACTGTACCCCAGTGTTATACAGTGACACACCCGTCCCCACCAGTACTGTACCCACTGTTATACAGTGACAGACACGTCCCCACCAGTACTGTATCCCCGTGTTATACAGTGACACACCCGTCCCCACCAGTACTATACCCCAGTGTTATACAGTGACACACCCGTCCCCACCAGTACTATACCCCAGTGTTATACTGTGATAGACCCGTCCCAACCATCACTGTACCCCAGTGTTATACAGTGACAGACCCGTTCCCACAGTACTGTATCCCAGTGTTATACAGTGACAGCCCCGTCTCCACCAGTACTGTACCCCAGTGTTATATAGTGACAGACCCGTCCCCACCAGTACTGTACCCCCAGTGTTATACAGTGACAGACCCGTCCCCACCAGTACTGTACCCCAGTGTTATACAGCGACAGCCACGTCCCACCAGTACTGTACCCCAGTGTTATACAGTGACAGACCCGTCCCCACCAGTACTGTACCGCAGTGTTACACAGTGACAGACCCGTCCCCACCAGTACTGTACCCCAGTGTTATACAGTGACAGAGCAGCCCCCACCAGTACTGTACCCCAGTGTTATACAGTGACAGACTCGTCCCCACCAGTACTGTACCCCAGTGTTACACAGTGACAGACCCGCCCCAATCAATACTGTACCCCAGTGTTATACAGTGACAGACCTGTGCACACCAGTACTGTACCCCAGTGTTATACAGTGACACACCCGTCCCCACCAGTACTTTACCCACTGTTATACAGTGACAGACACGTCCCCACCAGTACTGTATCCCCATGTTATACAGTGACACACCCGTCCCCACCAGTACTATACCGCAGTGTTATACAGTGACACACCCGTCCCCACCAGTACTATACCCCAGTGTTATACAGTGATAGACCCGTCCCAACCAGCACTGTACCCCAGTGTTATACAGTGACAGACACGTCCCCACCAGTACTGAACACCAGTGTTATACAGTGACAGACACGTCCCCACCAGTACTGTACCCCAGTGTTTACAGTGACAGACCCGTCCCCACCAGTACTGTACCCCAGTGTTATACAGTGTCAGACCCGCCCCCACCAGTACTGTACCCCAGTGTTATACAGTGACAGACCCGTTCCCACCAGTACTGTACCCCAGTGTTATACAGTGAAAGACACGTCCCCACCAGTACTGTACCCCAGTGTTATACAGTGTCAGACCCGCCCCCACCAGTACTGTACCCCAGTGTTATACAGTGACAGACCCGTTCTCACCAGTACCGTACCCCAGTGTTGTACAGTGACAGACCCGTCCCCCCCAGTACTGTACCCACTGTTATACAGTGACAGACCCGTCCCCACCAGTACTGTACCCCAGTGTTATACTGTGACAGACCCGTCCCCACCAGTACTGTACCCCAGTGTTATACAGTGACAGACCCGTCCCCACCAGTACTGTACCCCAGTGTTATACAGTGACAGACCCGTCCCCACCTGTACTGTACCCCAGTGTTATAGTGACAGACCCGTCCCCACCAGTACTGTACCCCAGTGTTATACAGTGACAGACCTGTCCCCACCAGTACTGTACCCCAGTGTTATACAGTGTCAGACCTGTCCCCCCAGTACTGTACCCCAGTGTTATACAGTGACAGACCCATCCCCACCAGTACTGTACCCCAGTGTTATACAGTGACAAACACGTCCCCACCAGTACTGTACCCCAGTGTTATACAGTGTCAGACCCGCCCCCACCAGTACTGTACCCCAGTGTTATACAGTGACAGACCCGTTCCCACCAGTACTGTACCCCAGTGTTATACAGTGACAGCCCCGTCTCCACCAGTACTGTACCCCAGTGTTATTCATTGACAGATCCGTCCCCACCAGTACTGTACCCCAGTGTTATACAGTGACAGACCCGTCCCCACCAGTACTGTACCCCAGTGTTATACAGTGACAGACACGTCCCCACCAGTACTGTACCCCAGTGTTATACAGTGACAGCCCCGTCTCCACCAGTACTGTACCCCAGTGTTATACATTGACAGATCCGTCCCCACCAGTACTGTATCCCAGTGTTATACAGCGATAGACACGTCCCACCAGTACTGTACCCCAGTGCTATACAGTGACAGACCCGTCCCACCAGTACTGTACCCCAGTGTTACACAGTGACAGACCCGTCCCCACCAGTACTGTACCGCAGTGTTATACAGTGACAGACCCGTCCCCACCAGTACTGTACCCCAGTGTTATGCAGTGATAGAACAGCCCCAACCAGTACTGTACCCCAGTGTTATACAGTGACAGACCCATCCCACCAGTACTGTACCACAGTGTTATACAGTGACAGACCCGTCCCCACCAGTACTGTGCCCAGTGTTATACAGTGACAGACCCGTTCCCACCAGTACTGTACCCCAGTGTTATACACGGACAGACCCGTCCTCACCAGTACCGTACCCCAGTGTTGTACAGTGACAGACCCGTCCCCCCCAGTACTGTACCCAGTGTTATACAGTGACAGACCCGTCCCCACCAGTACTGTACCCCAGTGTTATACTGTGACAGACCCGTCCCCACCAGTACTGTACCCCAGTGTTATACAGTGACAGACCCGTCCCCACCTGTACTGTACCCCAGTGTTATAGTGACAGACCCGTCCCCACCAGTACTGTACCCCAGTGTTATACAGTGACAGACCCGTCCCCACCAGTACTGTACCCCAGTGTTATACAGTGTCAGACCTGTCCCCCCAGTACTGTACCCCAGTGTTATACAGTGACAGACCGGTCCCTACCAGTACTGTACCCCAGTGTTATACACTGACAGACCCGTTCCCCCATTACTGTATCCCAGTGTTATACAGTGACAGACCCGTCCCCAACAGTACTGTACCCCAGTGTTATACAGTGACAGACACGTCCCCACCAGTACTGTACCCCAGTGTTATACAGTGACAGACCCGTCCCCACCAGTACTGTACCCCAGTGTTATACAGTGACAGACCCGTCCCTACCAGTACTGTACCCCAGTGTTATACAGTGACAGACCCGTCCCCAACAGTACTGTACCCCAGTGTTACACAGTGACAGACCCGTCCCCACCAGTACTGTACCCCAGTGTTATACAGTGACAGACCCGTTCCCCCATTACTGTATCCCAGTGTTATACAGTGACAGACCCGTTCCCCCATTACTGTATCCCAGTGTTATACAGTGACAGACCCGTCCCCACTAGGACTGTACCCCAGTGTTATACAGTGACAGACTCGTCCCCACCAGTACTGTACCCCAGTGTTATACAGTGACAGACACGTCCCCACCAGTACTGTACCCCAGTGATATACAGTGACAGACCCGTCCCCACCAGTACTGTATCCCAGTGTTATACAGTGAGAGACTCGTCCCCACCAGTACTGTACCCCAGTGTGATACAGTGACAGCCCCGTCTCCACCAGTACTGTACCCCAGTGATATACATTGACAGATCCGTCCCCACCAGTACTGTACCACAGTGTTATACAGCGATAGACACGTCCCACCAGTACTGTACCCCAGTGCTATACAGTGACAGACCCGTCCACCAGTACTGTACCCCAGTGTTACACAGTGACAGACCCGTCCCCACCAGTACTGTACCCCAGTGTTATACAGTGATAGAGCAGCCCCAACCAGTACTGTACCCCAGTGTTATACAGTGACAGACCCATCCCACCAGTACTGTACCCCAGTGTTACACAGTGACAGACCCGCCCCAATCAATACTGTACCCCAGTGTTATACAGTGACAGGCCCATCCCCACCAGTACTGTACCCCAATGTTATACAGTGACAGACTCGTCCCCACCAGTACTGTACCCCAGTGTTATACAGTGACAGACCCGTCCCCACCAGTACTGTACCCCAGTGTTATACAGTGGCAGACCTGTCCCCACAGTACTGTACCCCAGTGTTATACAGTGGCAGACACAACCCCACCAGTACTGTACCCCAGTGTTATACAGTGACAGACACGTTCCCACCAGTACTGTACCCCAGTGTTATACAGTGACACACCCATCCCCATCAGTACTGTATCCCAGTGTTATACAGTGACAGACACGTTCCCACCAGTACTGTACCCCAGTGTTGTACAGTGACAGACCCGTCCCCACCAGTACTGTACCCCAGTGTTATACAGTGACAGACCCGTCCCCACCAGTACTGTACCCCAGTGTTATACAGTGGCAGACCTGTCCCCACCAGTACTGTACGCCAGTGTTATACAGTGACAGGCCCATCCCCACCAGTACTGTACCCCAGTGTTATACAGTGACAGACTCGTCCCCACCAGTACTGTACCCCAGTGTTATACAGTGACAGACCCGTCCCCACCAGTACTGTACCCCAGTGTTATACAGTGACAGACCCGTCCTCACCAGTACTGTACCCCAGTGTTGTACAGTGACAGACCCGTCCCCACCAGTACTGTACCCCAGTGGTATACAGTGACAGACCCGTCCCCACCAGTACTGTACCCCAGTGTTATACAGTGGCAGACCCGTCCCCACCAGTACTGTATCCCAGTGTTATACAGTGGCAGACCTGTCCCCACCAGTACTGTACCCCAGTGTTATACAGTGGCATACCCGACCCCACCAGTACTGTACCCCAGTGTTATACAGTGACAGACCCGTCCCCACCAGTACTGTATCCCCGTGTTATACAGTGACAGACCCGTCCCCACCAGTACTGTACCCCAGTGTTATACAGTGACACACCCGTCCCCATCAGTACTGTATCCCAGTGTTATACAGTGACAGACCCATCCCCACCAGTACTGTACCCAAGTGTTATACAGTGACAGACCCGTCCCCACCAGTACTGTACACCAGTGTTATACAGTGACAGACCCATCCCCAACAGTACTGTACCCCAGTGTTATACAGTGACAGACCCATCCCCACCAGTACTGTACCCCAGTGTTATACAGTGACAGACCCGTCCCCACCAGTACTGTACACCAGTGTTATACAGTGACAGACCCATCCCCACCAGTACTGTACCCCAGTGTTATACAGTGAAACACCCGTCCCCACCAGTACTGTACCCCAGTGTTATACAGTGGCAGACCTGTCCCCCATGTACTGTACCCCAGTGTTATACAGTGACAGACATGTTCCCACCAGTACTGTACCCCAGTGTTATACAGTGACAGACATGTTCCCACCAGTACTGTACCCCAGTGTTATACAGTGACAGACATGTTCCCACCAGTACTGTACCCCAGTGTTATACAGTGACAGACATGTTCCCACCAGTACTGTACCCCAGTGTTATACAGTGGCAGACCCATCCCCATCAGAACTGTACCCCAGTGTTATACAGTGACAGACCCGTCCCCACCAGTACTGTACCCCAGTGTTATACAGTGACAGACCCGATCCCACCAGTACTGTACCCCAGTGTTATACAGTGACAGACCCGATCCCACCAGTACTGTACCCCAGTGTTATACAGTGACAGACCCGTCCCCACCAGTACTGTACCCCAGTGTTATACAGTGACAGACCCATCCTCACCAGTACTGTACCCAAGTGTTATACAGTGACAGACACGTTCCCACCAGTACTGTACCCCAGTGTTATACAGTGACAGAACCGTCCCCACCAGTACTGTACCCCAGTGTTATACAGTGACACACCCGTCCCCATCAGTACTGTATCCCAGTGTTATACAGTGACAGACCCATCCCCACCAGTACTGTACCCAAGTGTTATACAGTGACAGACCCGTCCCCACCAGTACTGTACACCAGTGTTATACAGTGACAGACCCGTCCCCAGCAGTACTGTACCAGTGTTATACAGTGACAGACACGTTCCCACCAGTACTGTACCCCAGTGATATACAGTGACAGACCCATCCCCACCAGTACTGTACCCCAGTGTTATACAGTGACAGACCCGTCCCCACCAGTACTGTACACCAGTGTTATACAGTGACAGACCCATCCCCACCAGTACTGTACCCCAGTGTTATACAGTGAAACACCCGTGCCCACCAGTACTGTACCCCAGTGTTATACAGTGACAGACATGTTCCCACCAGTACTGTACCCCAGTGTTATACAGTGACAGACCCGTTCCCCCATTACTGTATCCCAGTGTTATACAGTGACAGACCCGTCCCCAACAGTACTGTACCCCAGTGTTATACAGTGACAGACACGTCCCCACCAGTACTGTACCCCAGTGTTATACAGTGACAGACCCGTCCCCACCAGTACTGTACCCCAGTGTTATACAGTGACAGACCCGTCCCTACCAGTACTGTACCCCAGTGTTATACAGTGACAGACCCGTCCCCACCAGTACTGTACCCCAGTGTTACACAGTGACAGACCCGTCCCCACCAGTACTGTACCCCAGTGTTATACAGTGACAGACCCGTTCCCCCATTACTGTATCCCAGTGTTATACAGTGACAGACCCGTTCCCCCATTACTGTATCCCAGTGTTATACAGTGACAGACCCGTCCCCACCAGTACTGTACCCCAGTGTTATACAGTGACAGACCTGTCCCCACCAGTACTGTACCCCAGTGTTATACAGTGACAGACCTGTCCCCACCAGTACTGTACCACAGTGTTATACAGTGACAGACCCGTCCCCACCAGTACTGTACCCCAGTGTTATACAGAGACAGACCCGTCCCCACTAGGACTGTACCCCAGTGTTATACAGTGACAGACTCGTCCCCACCAGTACTGTACCCCAGTGTTATACAGTGACAGACACGTCCCCACCAGTACTGTACCCCAGTGATATACAGTGACAGACCCGTCCCCACCAGTACTGTATCCCAGTGTTATACAGTGACAGACTCGTCCCCACCAGTACTGTACCCCAGTGTTATACAGTGACAGACACGTCCCCATCAGTACTGTACCCCAGTGTTATACAGTGACAGCCCCGTCTCCACCAGTACTGTACCCCAGTGTTATACATTGACAGATCCGTCCCCACCAGTACTGTACCACAGTGTTATACAGCGATAGACACGTCCCACCAGTACTGTACCCCAGTGCTATACAGTGACAGACCCGTCCACCAGTACTGTACCCCAGTGTTACACAGTGACAGACCCGTCCCCACCAGTACTGTACCCCAGTGTTATACAGTGATAGAGCAGCCCCAACCAGTACTGTACCCCAGTGTTATACAGTGACAGACCCATCCCACCAGTACTGTACCCCAGTGTTACACAGTGACAGACCCGCCCCAATCAATACTGTACCCCAGTGTTATACAGTGACAGGCCCATCCCCACCAGTACTGTACCCCAGTGTTATACAGTGACAGACTCGTCCCCACCAGTACTGTACCCCAGTGTTATACAGTGACAGACCCGTCCCCACCAGTACTGTACCCCAGTGTTATACAGTGGCAGACCTGTCCCCACAGTACTGTACCCCAGTGTTATACAGTGGCAGACACAACCCCACCAGTACTGTACCCCAGTGTTATACAGTGACAGACACGTTCCCACCAGTACTGTACCCCAGTGTTATACAGTGACACACCCATCCCCATCAGTACTGTATCCCAGTGTTATACAGTGACAGACACGTTCCCACCAGTACTGTACCCCAGTGTTGTACAGTGACAGACCCGTCCCCACCAGTACTGTACCCCAGTGTTATACAGTGACAGACCCGTCCCCACCAGTACTGTACCCCAGTGTTATACAGTGGCAGACCTGTCCCCACCAGTACTGTACGCCAGTGTTATACAGTGACAGGCCCATCCCCACCAGTACTGTACCCCAGTGTTATATAGTGACAGACTCGTCCCCACCAGTACTGTACCCCAGTGTTATACAGTGACAGACCCGTCCCCACCAGTACTGTACCACAGTGTTATACAGTGACAGACCCGTCCTCACCAGTACTGTACCCCAGTGTTGTACAGTGACAGACCCGTCCCCACCAGTACTGTACCCCAGTGGTATACAGTGACAGACCCGTCCCCACCAGTACTGTACCCCAGTGTTATACAGTGGCAGACCCGTCCCCACCAGTACTGTACCCCAGTGTTATACAGTGGCAGACCTGTCCCCACCAGTACTGTACCCCAGTGTTATACAGTGGCATACCCGACCCCACCAGTACTGTACCCCAGTGTTATACAGTGACAGACCCGTCCCCACCAGTACTGTATCCCCGTGTTATACAGTGACAGACCCGTCCCCACCAGTACTGTACCCCAGTGTTATACAGTGACACACCCGTCCCCATCAGTACTGTATCCCAGTGTTATACAGTGACAGACCCATCCCCACCAGTACTGTACCCAAGTGTTATACAGTGACAGACCCGTCCCCACCAGTACTGTACACCAGTGTTATACAGTGACAGACACGTTCCCACCAGTACTGTACCCCAGTGTTATACAGTGACAGACCCATCCCCACCAGTACTGTACCCCAGTGTTATACAGTGACAGACCCGTCCCCACCAGTACTGTACACCAGTGTTATACAGTGACAGACCCATCCCCACCAGTACTATACCCCAGTGTTATACAGTGAAACACCCGATCCCACCAGTACTGTACCCCAGTGTTATACAGTGACAGACCCGATCCCACCAGTACTGTACCCCAGTGTTATACAGTGACAGACCCGTCCCCACCAGTACTGTACCCCAGTGTTATACAGTGACAGACCCATCCTCACCAGTACTGTACCCAAGTGTTATACAGTGACAGACACGTTCCCACCAGTACTGTACCCCAGTGTTATACAGTGACAGAACCGTCCCCACCAGTACTGTACCCCAGTGTTATACAGTGACACACCCGTCCCCATCAGTACTGTATCCCAGTGTTATACAGTGACAGACCCATCCCCACCAGTACTGTACCCAAGTGTTATACAGTGACAGACCCGTCCCCACCAGTACTGTACACCAGTGTTATACAGTGACAGACCCGTCCCCAGCAGTACTGTACCAGTGTTATACAGTGACAGACACGTTCCCACCAGTACTGTACCCCAGTGATATACAGTGACAGACCCATCCCCACCAGTACTGTACCCCAGTGTTATACAGTGACAGACCCGTCCCCACCAGTACTGTACACCAGTGTTATACAGTGACAGACCCATCCCCACCAGTACTGTACCCCAGTGTTATACAGTGAAACACCCGTGCCCACCAGTACTGTACCCCAGTGTTATACAGTGACAGACATGTTCCCACCAGTACTGTACCCCAGTGTTATACAGTGACAGACCCGTTCCCCCATTACTGTATCCCAGTGTTATACAGTGACAGACCCGTCCCCAACAGTACTGTACCCCAGTGTTATACAGTGACAGACACGTCCCCACCAGTACTGTACCCCAGTGTTATACAGTGACAGACCCGTCCCCACCAGTACTGTACCCCAGTGTTATACAGTGACAGACCCGTCCCTACCAGTACTGTACCCCAGTGTTATACAGTGACAGACCCGTCCCCACCAGTACTGTACCCCAGTGTTACACAGTGACAGACCCGTCCCCACCAGTACTGTACCCCAGTGTTATACAGTGACAGACCCGTTCCCCCATTACTGTATCCCAGTGTTATACAGTGACAGACCCGTTCCCCCATTACTGTATCCCAGTGTTATACAGTGACAGACCCGTCCCCACCAGTACTGTACCCCAGTGTTATACAGTGACAGACCTGTCCCCACCAGTACTGTACCCCAGTGTTATACAGTGACAGACCTGTCCCCACCAGTACTGTACCACAGTGTTATACAGTGACAGACCCGTCCCCACCAGTACTGTACCCCAGTGTTATACAGAGACAGACCCGTCCCCACTAGGACTGTACCCCAGTGTTATACAGTGACAGACTCGTCCCCACCAGTACTGTACCCCAGTGTTATACAGTGACAGACACGTCCCCACCAGTACTGTACCCCAGTGATATACAGTGACAGACCCGTCCCCACCAGTACTGTATCCCAGTGTTATACAGTGACAGACTCGTCCCCACCAGTACTGTACCCCAGTGTTATACAGTGACAGACACGTCCCCATCAGTACTGTACCCCAGTGTTATACAGTGACAGCCCCGTCTCCACCAGTACTGTACCCCAGTGTTATACATTGACAGATCCGTCCCCACCAGTACTGTACCACAGTGTTATACAGCGATAGACACGTCCCACCAGTACTGTACCCCAGTGCTATACAGTGACAGACCCGTCCACCAGTACTGTACCCCAGTGTTACACAGTGACAGACCCGTCCCCACCAGTACTGTACCCCAGTGTTATACAGTGATAGAGCAGCCCCAACCAGTACTGTACCCCAGTGTTATACAGTGACAGACCCATCCCACCAGTACTGTACCCCAGTGTTACACAGTGACAGACCCGCCCCAATCAATACTGTACCCCAGTGTTATACAGTGACAGGCCCATCCCCACCAGTACTGTACCCCAGTGTTATACAGTGACAGACTCGTCCCCACCAGTACTGTACCCCAGTGTTATACAGTGACAGACCCGTCCCCACCAGTACTGTACCCCAGTGTTATACAGTGGCAGACCTGTCCCCACAGTACTGTACCCCAGTGTTATACAGTGGCAGACACAACCCCACCAGTACTGTACCCCAGTGTTATACAGTGACAGACACGTTCCCACCAGTACTGTACCCCAGTGTTATACAGTGACACACCCATCCCCATCAGTACTGTATCCCAGTGTTATACAGTGACAGACACGTTCCCACCAGTACTGTACCCCAGTGTTGTACAGTGACAGACCCGTCCCCACCAGTACTGTACCCCAGTGTTATACAGTGACAGACCCGTCCCCACCAGTACTGTACCCCAGTGTTATACAGTGGCAGACCTGTCCCCACCAGTACTGTACGCCAGTGTTATACAGTGACAGGCCCATCCCCACCAGTACTGTACCCCAGTGTTATATAGTGACAGACTCGTCCCCACCAGTACTGTACCCCAGTGTTATACAGTGACAGACCCGTCCCCACCAGTACTGTACCACAGTGTTATACAGTGACAGACCCGTCCTCACCAGTACTGTACCCCAGTGTTGTACAGTGACAGACCCGTCCCCACCAGTACTGTACCCCAGTGGTATACAGTGACAGACCCGTCCCCACCAGTACTGTACCCCAGTGTTATACAGTGGCAGACCCGTCCCCACCAGTACTGTACCCCAGTGTTATACAGTGGCAGACCTGTCCCCACCAGTACTGTACCCCAGTGTTATACAGTGGCATACCCGACCCCACCAGTACTGTACCCCAGTGTTATACAGTGACAGACCCGTCCCCACCAGTACTGTATCCCCGTGTTATACAGTGACAGACCCGTCCCCACCAGTACTGTACCCCAGTGTTATACAGTGACACACCCGTCCCCATCAGTACTGTATCCCAGTGTTATACAGTGACAGACCCATCCCCACCAGTACTGTACCCAAGTGTTATACAGTGACAGACCCGTCCCCACCAGTACTGTACACCAGTGTTATACAGTGACAGACACGTTCCCACCAGTACTGTACCCCAGTGTTATACAGTGACAGACCCATCCCCACCAGTACTGTACCCCAGTGTTATACAGTGACAGACCCGTCCCCACCAGTACTGTACACCAGTGTTATACAGTGACAGACCCATCCCCACCAGTACTGTACCCCAGTGTTATACAGTGAAACACCCGTCCCCACCAGTACTGTACCCCAGTGTTATACAGTGGCAGACCTGTCCCCCCAGTACTGTACCCCAGTGTTATACAGTGACAGACATGTTCCCACCAGTACTGTACCCCAGTGTTATACAGTGGCAGACCCATCCCCATCAGTACTGTACCCCAGTGTTATACAGTGACAGACCCGTCCCCACCAGTACTGTACCCCAGTGTTATACAGTGACAGACCCGATCCCACCAGTACTGTACCCCAGTGTTATACAGTGACAGACCCGATCCCACCAGTACTGTACCCCAGTGTTATACAGTGACAGACCCGTCCCCACCAGTACTGTACCCCAGTGTTATACAGTGACAGACCCATCCTCACCAGTACTGTACCCAAGTGTTATACAGTGACAGACACGTTCCCACCAGTACTGTACCCCAGTGTTATACAGTGACAGACCCGTCCCCACCAGTACTGTACCCCAGTGTTATACAGTGACACACCCGTCCCCATCAGTACTGTATCCCAGTGTTATACAGTGACAGACCCATCCCCACCAGTACTGTACCCAAGTGTTATACAGTGACAGACCCGTCCCCACCAGTACTGTACACCAGTGTTGTACAGTGACAGACCCGTCCCCAGCAGTACTGTACCAGTGTTATACAGTGACAGACACGTTCCCACCAGTACTGTACCCCAGTGTTATACAGTGACAGACCCATCCCCACCAGTACTGTACCCCAGTGTTATACAGTGACAGACCCGTCCCCACCAGTACTGTACACCAGTGTTATACAGTGACAGACCCATCCCCACCAGTACTGTACCCCAGTGTTATACAGTGAAACACCCGTCCCCACCAGTACTGTACCCCAGTGTTATACAGTGACAGGCATGTTCCCACCAGTACTGTACCCCAGTGTTATACAGTGACAGACATGTTCCCACCAGTACTGTACCCCAGTGTTATACAGTGGCAGACCCATCCCCATCAGTACTGTACCCCAGTGTTATACAGTGACAGACCCGTCCCCACCAGTACTGTACCCCAGTGTTATACAGTGACAGACCCATCCCCACCAGTACTGTACCCAAGTGTTATACAGTGACAGACCCATCCCCACCAGTACTGTACCCCAGTGTTATACAGTGACAGACTCATCCCCACCAGTACTGTACCCCAGTGTTATACAGTGACAGACCCATCCTCACCAGTACTGTACCCAAGTGTTATACAGTGACAGACACGTTCCCACCAGTACTGTACCCCAGTGTTATAGTGACAGACCCATCCCCATCAGTACTGTACCCCAGTGTTATACAGTGACACACCCGTCCCCACCAGTACTGTATCCACTGTTATACAGTGACAGACCCGTCCCCAGCAATGCTGTATCCCCGTGTTATACAGTGACACACCCGTCCCCACCAGTACTATACCCCAGTGTTATACAGTGACAGACCTGTCCCCACCAGTACTATACCCCAGTGTTATACAGTGATAGATCCGTCCCCACCAGCACTGTACCCCAGTGTTATACAGTGACAGACACGTCCCCACCAGTACTGTACCCCAGTGTTATACAGTGACATACCCGTCCCCACCAGTACTGCACCCCAGTGTTATACAGTGACAGACCAATCCCCACCAGTACTGTACCCCAGTGTTATACAGTGTCAGACCCGCCCCCACTAGTACTGTACCCCAGTGTTATACAGTGACAGACCAGTCCCCACCAGTACTGTGCCCCATTGTTAAACTGTGACAGACCCGTCCCCACCAGTACTGTACCCCAGTGTTATACAGTGACAGACCCATCCCCACCAGAACTGTACCCCAGTGTTATACAGTGACAGACCCGTCCCCACCCGTACTGTAACCCAGTGTTATACAGTGACAGACCCGTCCCCACCAGTACTGTACCCCAGTGTTATACAGTGACAGACCCGTCCCCACCAGTACTGTACACCAGTGTTATACAGTGACAGACCCATTCCCACCAGTTCTGTACCCCAGTGGTATACAGTGACAGACCCGTCCCCACCAGTACTGTCCCCCAGTGTTATACAGTGACAGACCCGTCCCCACCAGTACTGTACCCCAGTGTTACACAGTGACAGACCCGTCCCCACCAGTACTGTACCCCAGTGTTATACAGTGACAGACCCGTCCCCACCAGTACTGTACCCCAGTGTTATACAGTGGCAGACCTGTCCCCACCAGTACTGTACGCCAGTGTTATACAGTGACAGGCCCATCCCCACCAGTACTGTACCCCAGTGTTATATAGTGACAGACTCGTCCCCACCAGTACTGTACCCCAGTGTTATACAGTGACAGACCCGTCCCCACCAGTACTGTACCACAGTGTTATACAGTGACAGACCCGTCCTCACCAGTACTGTACCCCAGTGTTGTACAGTGACAGACCCGTCCCCACCAGTACTGTACCCCAGTGGTATACAGTGACAGACCCGTCCCCACCAGTACTGTACCCCAGTGTTATACAGTGGCAGACCCGTCCCCACCAGTACTGTACCCCAGTGTTATACAGTGGCAGACCTGTCCCCACCAGTACTGTACCCCAGTGTTATACAGTGGCATACCCGACCCCACCAGTACTGTACCCCAGTGTTATACAGTGACAGACCCGTCCCCACCAGTACTGTATCCCCGTGTTATACAGTGACAGACCCGTCCCCACCAGTACTGTACCCCAGTGTTATACAGTGACACACCCGTCCCCATCAGTACTGTATCCCAGTGTTATACAGTGACAGACCCATCCCCACCAGTACTGTACCCAAGTGTTATACAGTGACAGACCCGTCCCCACCAGTACTGTACACCAGTGTTATACAGTGACAGACACGTTCCCACCAGTACTGTACCCCAGTGTTATACAGTGACAGACCCATCCCCACCAGTACTGTACCCCAGTGTTATACAGTGACAGACCCGTCCCCACCAGTACTGTACACCAGTGTTATACAGTGACAGACCCATCCCCACCAGTACTGTACCCCAGTGTTATACAGTGAAACACCCGTCCCCACCAGTACTGTACCCCAGTGTTATACAGTGGCAGACCTGTCCCCCCAGTACTGTACCCCAGTGTTATACAGTGACAGACATGTTCCCACCAGTACTGTACCCCAGTGTTATACAGTGGCAGACCCATCCCCATCAGTACTGTACCCCAGTGTTATACAGTGACAGACCCGTCCCCACCAGTACTGTACCCCAGTGTTATACAGTGACAGACCCGATCCCACCAGTACTGTACCCCAGTGTTATACAGTGACAGACCCGATCCCACCAGTACTGTACTGCAGTGTTATACAGTGACAGACCCGTCCCCACCAGTACTGTACCCCAGTGTTATACAGTGACAGACCCATCCTCACCAGTACTGTACCTAAGTGTTATACAGTGACAGACACGTTCCCACCAGTACTGTACCCCAGTGTTATACAGTGACAGACCCGTCCCCACCAGTACTGTACCCCAGTGTTATACAGTGACACACCCGTCCCCATCAGTACTGTATCCCAGTGTTATACAGTGACAGACCCATCCCCACCAGTACTGTACCCAAGTGTTATACAGTGACAGACCCGTCCCCACCAGTACTGTACACCAGTGTTGTACAGTGACAGACCCGTCCCCAGCAGTACTGTACCAGTGTTATACAGTGACAGACACGTTCCCACCAGTACTGTACCCCAGTGTTATACAGTGACAGACCCATCCCCACCAGTACTGTACCCCAGTGTTATACAGTGACAGACCCGTCCCCACCAGTACTGTACACCAGTGTTATACAGTGACAGACCCATCCCCACCAGTACTGTACCCCAGTGTTATACAGTGAAACACCCGTCCCCACCAGTACTGTACCCCAGTGTTATACAGTGACAGGCATGTTCCCACCAGTACTGTACCCCAGTGTTATACAGTGACAGACATGTTCCCACCAGTACTGTACCCCAGTGTTATACAGTGGCAGACCCATCCCCATCAGTACTGTACCCCAGTGTTATACAGTGACAGACCCGTCCCCACCAGTACTGTACCCCAGTGTTATACAGTGACAGACCCATCCCCACCAGTACTGTACCCAAGTGTTATACAGTGACAGACCCATCCCCACCAGTACTGTACCCCAGTGTTATACAGTGACAGACTCATCCCCACCAGTACTGTACCCCAGTGTTATACAGTGACAGACCCATCCTCACCAGTACTGTACCCAAGTGTTATACAGTGACAGACACGTTCCCACCAGTACTGTACCCCAGTGTTATAGTGACAGACCCATCCCCATCAGTACTGTACCCCAGTGTTATACAGTGACACACCCGTCCCCACCAGTACTGTATCCACTGTTATACAGTGACAGACCCGTCCCCAGCAATGCTGTATCCCCGTGTTATACAGTGACACACCCGTCCCCACCAGTACTATACCCCAGTGTTATACAGTGACAGACCTGTCCCCACCAGTACTATACCCCAGTGTTATACAGTGATAGATCCGTCCCCACCAGCACTGTACCCCAGTGTTATACAGTGACAGACACGTCCCCACCAGTACTGTACCCCAGTGTTATACAGTGACATACCCGTCCCCACCAGTACTGCACCCCAGTGTTATACAGTGACAGACCAATCCCCACCAGTACTGTACCCCAGTGTTATACAGTGTCAGACCCGCCCCCACTAGTACTGTACCCCAGTGTTATACAGTGACAGACCAGTCCCCACCAGTACTGTGCCCCATTGTTAAACTGTGACAGACCCGTCCCCACCAGTACTGCACCCCAGTGTTATACAGTGACAGACCCATCCCCACCAGAACTGTACCCCAGTGTTATACAGTGACAGACCCGTCCCCACCCGTACTGTACCCCAGTGTTATACAGTGACAGACCCGTCCCCACCAGTACTGTACCCCAGTGTTATACAGTGACAGACCCGTCCCCACCAGTACTGTACACCAGTGTTATACAGTGACAGACCCATTCCCACCAGTTCTGTACCCCAGTGGTATACAGTGACAGACCCGTCCCCACCAGTACTGTCCCCCAGTGTTATACAGTGACAGACCCGTCCCCACCAGTACTGTACCCCAGTGTTACACAGTGACAGACCCGTCCCCACCAGTACTGTACCCCAGTGTTATACAGTGACAGACCCGTCCCCACCAGTACTGTACCCCAGTGTTATACAGCGACAGGCCCGCCCCCACCAGTACTGTACCCCAGTGTTATACAGTGACAGGCCCATCCCCACCAGTACTGTACCCCAGTGTTATACAGTGACAGACCCGTCCCCACCAGTACTGTACCCCAGTGTTATACAGTGACAGACCCGTCCTCACCAGTACTGTACCCCAGTGTTGTACAGTGACAGACCCGTCCCCACCAGTACTGTACCCCAGTGTTATACAGTGACAGATCCGTCCCCACCAGTACTGTACCCCAGTGTTATACAGTGACAGACCCGTCCCCACCAGTACTGTACCCCAGTGTTATACAGTGACAGACCCGTCCCCACCAGTACTGTACCCCAGTGTTATACAGTGACAGACCCGTCCCCACCAGTACTGTACAACAGTGTTATACAGTGACAGACCCGTCCCCACCAGTACTGTACCCCAGTGTTATACAGTGACAGACCTGTCCCCCCAGTACTGTACCCCAGTGTTATACAGTGGCATACCCGACCCCACCAGTACTGTACCCCAGTGTTATACAGTGACAGACACGTTCCCACCAGTACTGTATCCCAGTGTTAGACAGTGACAGACCCGTCCCCACCCGTACTGTACCCCAGTGTTATACAGTGACAGACCCGTCCCCACCAGTACTGTACCCCAGTGTTATACAGTGACAGACCCGTCCCCACCAGTACTGTACACCAGTGTTATACAGTGACAGACCCATTCCCACCAGTTCTGTACCCCAGTGGTATACAGTGACAGACCCGTCCCCACCAGTACTGTACCCCAGTGTTATACAGTGACAGACCCGTCCCCACCAGTACTGTACCCCAGTGTTACACAGTGACAGACCCGTCCCCACCAGTACTGTACCCCAGTGTTATACAGTGACAGACCCGTCCCCACCAGTACTGTACCCCAGTGTTATACAGTGACAGGCCCGCCCCCACCAGTACTGTACCCCAGTGTTATACAGTGACAGACCCGTCCCCACCAGTACTGTACCCCAGTGTTATACAGTGACAGACCCGTCCTCACCAGTACTGTACCCCAGTGTTGTACAGTGACAGACCCGTCCTCACCAGTACTGTACCCCAGTGTTATACAGTGACAGACCCGTCCCCACCAGTACTGTACCCCAGTGTTATACAGTGACAGACCCGTCCCCACCAGTACTGTACCCCAGTGTTATACAGTGACAGACCCGTCCCCACCAGTACTGTACCCCAGTGTTATACAGTGACAGACCCGTCCCCACCTGTACTGTACAACAGTGTTATACAGTGACAGACCCGTCCCCACCAGTACTGTACCCCAGTGTTATACAGTGACAGTCCTGTCCCCCCAGTACTGTACCCCAGTGTTATACAGTGGCATACCCGACCCCACCAGTACTGTACCCCAGTGTTATACAGTGACAGACACGTTCCCACCAGTACTGTATCCCAGTGTTAGACAGTGACAGACACGTTCCCACCAGTACTGTACCCCAGTGTTATACAGTGACAGACCCATCCCCACCAGTACTGTACCCAAGTGTTATACAGTGACAGACCTGTCCCCACCAGTACTGTACCCCAGTGTTATACAGTGACAGACCCGTCCCCACCAGTACTGTACCCCAGTGTTATACAGTGACAGACCCATCCCCAGCAGTACTGTACCAGTGTTATACAGTGACAGACACGTTCCCACCAGTACTGTTCCCCAGTGTTATACAGTGACAGACCCATCGCCACCAGTACTGTACCCCAGTGTTATACAGTGGCAGACCTGTCCCCCCAGTACTGTCCCCCAGTGTTATACAGTGACAGACCCGTCCCCATCAGTACTGTATCTCAGTGTTATACAGTGACAGACACGTCCCCACCAGTACTGTATCCCCATGTTATACAGTGACACACCCGTCCCCACCAGTACTGTACCCCATTGTTATACAGTGACAGGCCCGCTCCCACCAGTACTGTACCCCAGTGTTATACAGTGACAGACCCGTCCCCACCAGTACTGTACCCCAGTGTTACACAGTGACAGACCCGTCGCCACCAGTACTGTACCCCAGTGTTACACAGTGATAAACCCGCCCCCATCAATACTGTACCCCAGTGTTATACACTGACAGACCCGTCCCCACCAGTACTGTACACCAGTGTTATACAGTGACAGACCCATTCCCACCAGTTCTGTACCCCAGTGGTATACAGTGACAGACCCGTCCCCAGCAGTACTGTACCCCAGTGTTATACAGTGACAGACCGGTCCCCACCAGTACTGTACCCCAGTGTTACACAGTGACAGACCCGTCCCCACCAGTACTGTACCCCACTGTTATACAGTGACAGACCCGTCCCCACCAGTACTGTACCCCAGTGTTATACAGTGACAGACCCATGCCACCAGTACTGTACCCCAGTGTTACACAGTGACAAACCCGCCCCCATCAATACTGTACCCCAGTGTTATACAGTGACAGGCCCATCCCCACCAGTACTGTACCCCAGTGTTATACAGTGACAGACCCGTCCCCACCAGTACTGTACCCCAGTGTTATACAGTGACAGACCCGTCCTCACCAGTACTGTACCCCAGTGTTGTACAGTGACAGACCCGTCCCCACCAGTACTGTACCCAAGTGTTATACAGTGACAGACCCATCCCCACCAGTACTGTACCCCAGTGCTATACAGTGACAGACCCATCCCCACCAGTACTGTACCCCAGTGTTATACAGTGACAGACCCATCCTCACCAGTACTGTACCCAAGTGTTATACAGTGACAGACACGTTCCCACCAGTACTGTACCCCAGTGTTATAGTGACAGACCCATCCCCATCAGTACTGTACCCCAGTGTTATACAGTGACACACCCGTCCCCACCAGTACTGTATCCACTGTTATACAGTGACAGACCCGTCCCCAGCAATGCTGTATCCCCGTGTTATACAGTGACACACCCGTCCCCACCAGTACTATACCCCAGTGTTATACAGTGACAGACCTGTCCCCACCAGTACTATACCCCAGTGTTATACAGTGATAGACCCGTCCCCACCAGCACTGTACCCCAGTGTTATACAGTGACAGACACGTCCCCACCAGTACTGTACCCCAGTGTTATACAGTGACATACCCGTCCCCACCAGTACTGCACCCCAGTGTTATACAGTGACAGACCAATCCCCACCAGTACTGTACCCCAGTGTTATACAGTGTCAGACCCGCCCCCACTAGTACTGTACCCCAGTGTTATACAGTGACAGACCAGTCCCCACCAGTACTGTGCCCCATTGTTAAACTGTGACAGACCCGTCCCCACCAGTACTGTACCCCAGTGTTATACAGTGACAGACCCATCCCCACCAGAACTGTACCCCAGTGTTATACAGTGACAGACCCGTCCCCACCCGTACTGTACCCCAGTGTTATACAGTGACAGACCCGTCCCCACCAGTACTGTACCCCAGTGTTATACAGTGACAGACCCGTCCCCACCAGTACTGTACACCAGTGTTATACAGTGACAGACACATTCCCACCAGTTCTGTACCCCAGTGGTATACAGTGACAGACCCGTCCCCACCAGTACTGTACCCCAGTGTTATACAGTGACAGACCCGTCCCCACCAGTACTGTACCCCAGTGGTACACAGTGACAGACCCGTCCCCACCAGTACTGTACCCCAGTGTTATACAGTGACAGACCCGTCCCCACCAGTACTGTACCCCAGTGTTATACAGTGACAGGCCCGCCCCCACCAGTACTGTACCCCAGTGTTATACAGTGACAGGCCCATCCCCACCAGTACTGTACCCCAGTGTTATACAGTGACAGACCCGTCCCCACCAGTACTGTACCCCAGTGTTATACAGTGACAGACCCGTCCTCACCAGTACTGTACCCCAGTGTTGTACAGTGACAGACCCGTCCCCACCAGTACTGTACCCCAGTGTTATACAGTGACAGACCCGTCCCCACCAGTACTGTACCCCAGTGTTATACAGTGACAGACCCGTCCCCACCAGTACTGTACCCCAGTGTTATACAGTGACAGACCCGTCCCCACCAGTACTGTACCCCAGTGTTATACAGTGACAGACCCGTCCCCACCAGTACTGTACAACAGTGTTATACAGTGACAGACCCGTCCCCACCAGTACTGTACCCCAGTGTTATACAGTGACAGACCTGTCCCCCCAGTACTGTACCCCAGTGTTATACAGTGGCATACCCGACCCCACCAGTACTGTACCCCAGTGTTATACAGTGACAGACACGTTCCCACCAGTACTGTATCCCAGTGTTAGACAGTGACAGACCCGTCCCCACCAGTACCATACCCCAGTGTTATACAGTGACAGACCTGTCCCCACCAGTACTATACCCCAGTGTTATACAGTGATAGACCCGTCCCCACCAGCACTGTACCCCAGTGTTATACAGTGACAGACACGTCCCCACCAGTACTGTACCCCAGTGTTATACAGTGACATACCCGTCCCCACCAGTACTGCACCCCAGTGTTATACAGTGACAGACCAATCCCCACCAGTACTGTACCCCAGTGTTATACAGTGTCAGACCCGCCCCCACTAGTACTGTACCCCAGTGTTATACAGTGACAGACCAGTCCCCACCAGTACTGTGCCCCATTGTTAAACTGTGACAGACCCGTCCCCACCAGTACTGTACCCCAGTGTTATACAGTGACAGACCCATCCCCACCAGAACTGTACCCCAGTGTTATACAGTGACAGACCCGTCCCCACCCGTACTGTACCCCAGTGTTATACAGTGACAGACCCGTCCCCACCAGTACTGTACCCCAGTGTTATACAGTGACAGACCCGTCCCCACCAGTACTGTACACCAGTGTTATACAGTGACAGACCCATTCCCACCAGTTCTGTACCCCAGTGGTATACAGTGACAGACCCGTCCCCACCAGTACTGTACCCCAGTGTTATACAGTGACAGACCCGTCCCCACCAGTACTGTACCCCAGTGTTACACAGTGACAGACCCGTCCCCACCAGTACTGTACCCCAGTGTTATACAGTGACAGACCCGTCCCCACCAGTACTGTACCCCAGTGTTATACAGTGACAGGCCCGCCCCCACCAGTACTGTACCCCAGTGTTATACAGTGACAGGCCCATCCCCACCAGTACTGTACCCCAGTGTTATACAGTGACAGACCCGTCCCCACCAGTACTGTACCCCAGTGTTATACAGTGACAGACCCGTCCTCACCAGTACTGTACCCCAGTGTTGTACAGTGACAGACCCGTCCCCACCAGTACTGTACCCCAGTGTTATACAGTGACAGACCCGTCCCTACCAGTACTGTACCCCAGTGTTATACAGTGACAGACCCGTCCCCACCAGTACTGTACCCCAGTGTTATACAGTGACAGACCCGTCCCCACCAGTACTGTACCCCAGTGTTATACAGTGACAGACCCGTCCCCACCAGTACTGTACAACAGTGTTATACAGTGACAGACCCGTCCCCACCAGTACTGTACCCCAGTGTTATACAGTGACAGACCTGTCCCCCCAGTACTGTACCCCAGTGTTATACAGTGGCATACCCGACCCCACCAGTACTGTACCCGTGTTATACAGTGACAGACACGTTCCCACCAGTACTGTATCCCAGTGTTAGACAGTGACAGACACGTTCCCACCAGTACTGTACCCCAGTGTTATACAGTGACAGACCCGTCCCCACCAGTACTGTACCCCAGTGTTATACAGTGACAGACCCGTCCCCACCAGTACTGTACCCCAGTGTTATACAGTGACAGGCCCGCCCCCACCAGTACTGTACCCCAGTGTTCTACAGTGACAGACCCGTCCCCACCAGTACTGTACCCCAGTGTTATACAGTGACAGACCCGTCCTCACCAGTACTGTACCCCAGTGTTGTACAGTGACAGACCCGTCCCCACCAGTACTGTACCCCAGTGTTATACAGTGACAGACCCGTCCCCACCAGTACTGTCCCCCAGTGTTATACAGTGACAGACCCGTCCCCATCAGTACTGTACCCCAGTGTTATACAGTGACAGACCCGTCCCCACCAGTACTGTACCCCAGTGTTATACAGTGACAGACCCGTCCCCACCAGTACTGTACAACAGTGTTATACAGTGACAGACCCGTCCCCACCAGTACTGTACCCCAGTGTTATACAGTGACAGACCTGTCCCCCCAGTACTGTACCCCAGTGTTATACAGTGGCATACCCGACCCCACCAGTACTGTACCCCAGTGTTATACAGTGAAAGACACGTTCCCACCAGTACTGTATCCCAGTGTTAGACAGTGATAGACCCGTCCCCACCAGCACTGTACCCCAGTGTTATACAGTGACAGACACGTCCCCACCAGTACTGTACCCCAGTGTTATACAGTGAGAGACCCGTCCCCACCAGTACTGTACCCCAGTGTTATACAGTGACAGACCCGTCCCCACCAGTACTGTACCCCAGTGTTATACAGTGACAGACCCGTCCCCACCAGTACTGTACCCCAGTGTTATACAGTGACAGACCCGTCCCCACCAGTACTGTACAACAGTGTTATACAGTGACAGACCCGTCCCCACCAGTACTGTACCCCAGTGTTATACAGTGACAGACCTGTCCCCCCAGTACTGTACCCCAGTGTTATACAGTGGCATACCCGACCCCACCAGTACTGTACCCCAGTGTTATACAGTGACAGACACGTTCCCACCAGTACTGTATCCCAGTGTTAGACAGTGACAGACCCGTCCCCACCAGTACTATACCCCAGTGTTATACAGTGACAGACCTGTCCCCACCAGTACTATACCCCAGTGTTATACAGTGATAGACCCGTCCACACCAGCACTGTACCCCAGTGTTATACAGTGACAGACACGTCCCCACCAGTACTGTACCCCAGTGTTATACAGTGACATACCCGTCCCCACCAGTACTGCACCCCAGTGTTATACAGTGACAGACCAATCCCCACCAGTACTGTACCCCAGTGTTATACAGTGTCAGACCCGCCCCCACTAGTACTGTACCCCAGTGTTATACAGTGACAGACCCGTCCCCACCAGTACTGTACCCCAGTGTTATACAGTGATAGACCCGTCCCCACCAGTACTGTGCCCCATTGTTAAACTGTGACAGACCCGTCCCCACCAGTACTGTACCCCAGTGTTATACAGTGACAGACCCATCCCCACCAGAACTGTACCCCAGTGTTATACAGTGACAGACCCGTCCCCACCCGTACTGTACCCCAGTGTTATACAGTGACAGACCCGTCCCCACCAGTACTGTACCCCAGTGTTATACAGTGACAGACCCGTCCCCACCAGTACTGTACACCAGTGTTATACAGTGACAGACCCATTCCCACCAGTTCTGTACCCCAGTGGTATACAGTGACAGACCCGTCCCCACCAGTACTGTACCCCAGTGTTATACAGTGACAGACCCGTCCCCACCAGTACTGTACCCCAGTGTTACACAGTGACAGACCCGTCCCCACCAGTACTGTACCCCAGTGTTATACAGTGACAGACCCGTCCCCACCAGTACTGTACCCCAGTGTTATACAGTGACAGGCCCGCCCCCACCAGTACTGTACCCCAGTGTTATACAGTGACAGGCCCATCCCCACCAGTACTGTACCCCAGTGTTATACAGTGACAGACCCGTCCCCACCAGTACTGTACCCCAGTGTTATACAGTGACAGACCCGTCCTCACCAGTACTGTACCCCAGTGTTGTACAGTGACAGACCCGTCCCCACCAGTACTGTACCCCAGTGTTATACAGTGACAGACCCGTCCCCACCAGTACTGTACCCCAGTGTTATACAGTGACAGACCCGTCCCCACCAGTACTGTGCCCCAGTGTTATACAGTGACAGACCCGTCCCCACCAGTACTGTACCCCAGTGTTATACAGTGACAGACCCATCCCCACCAGTACTGTACAACAGTGTTATACAGTGACAGACCCGTCCCCACCAGTACTGTACCCCAGTGGTACACAGTGACAGACCCGTCCCCACCAGTACTGTACCCCAGTGTTATACAGTGACAGACCCGTCCCCACCAGTACTGTACCCCAGTGTTATACAGTGACAGGCCCGCCCCCACCAGTACTGTACCCCAGTGTTCTACAGTGACAGACCCGTCCCCACCAGTACTGTACCCCAGTGTTATACAGTGACAGACCCGTCCTCACCAGTACTGTACCCCAGTGTTGTACAGTGACAGACCCGTCCCCACCAGTACTGTACCCCAGTGTTATACAGTGACAGACCCGTCCCCACCAGTACTGTACCCCAGTGTTATACAGTGACAGACCCGTCCCCACCAGTACTGTACCCCAGTGTTATACAGTGACAGACCCGTCCCCACCAGTACTGTACCCCAGTGTTATACAGTGACAGACCCGTCCCCACCAGTACTGTACAACAGTGTTATACAGTGACAGACCCGTCCCCACCAGTACTGTACCCCAGTGTTATACAGTGACAGACCTGTCCCCCCAGTACTGTACCCCAGTGTTATACAGTGGCATACCCGACCCCACCAGTACTGTACCCCAGTGTTATACAGTGAAAGACACGTTCCCACCAGTACTGTATCCCAGTGTTAGACAGTGACAGACCCGTCCCCACCAGTACCATACCCCAGTGTTATACAGTGACAGACCTGTCCCCACCAGTACTATACCCCAGTGTTAGACAGTGATAGACCCGTCCCCACCAGCACTGTACCCCAGTGTTATACAGTGACAGACACGTCCCCACCAGTACTGTACCCCAGTGTTATACAGTGACATACCCGTCCCCACCAGTACTGCACCCCAGTGTTATACAGTGACAGACCAATCCCCACCAGTACTGTACCCCAGTGTTATACAGTGTCAGACCCGCCCCCACTAGTACTGTACCCCAGTGTTATACAGTGACAGACCAGTCCCCACCAGTACTGTGCCCCATTGTTAAACTGTGACAGACCCGTCCCCACCAGTACTGTACCCCAGTGTTATACAGTGACAGACCCATCCCCACCAGAACTGTACCCCAGTGTTATACAGTGACAGACCCGTCCCCACCCGTACTGTACCCCAGTGTTATACAGTGACAGACCCGTCCCCACCAGTACTGTACCCCAGTGTTATACAGTGACAGACCCGTCCCCACCAGTACTGTACACCAGTGTTATACAGTGACAGACCCATTCCCACCAGTTCTGTACCCCAGTGGTATACAGTGACAGACCCGTCCCCACCAGTACTGTACCCCAGTGTTATACAGTGACAGACCCGTCCCCACCAGTACTGTACCCCAGTGTTACACAGTGACAGACCCGTCCCCACCAGTACTGTACCCCAGTGTTATACAGTGACAGACCCGTCCCCACCAGTACTGTACCCCAGTGTTATACAGTGACAGGCCCGCCCCCACCAGTACTGTACCCCAGTGTTATACAGTGACAGGCCCATCCCCACCAGTACTGTACCCCAGTGTTATACAGTGACAGACCCGTCCCCACCAGTACTGTACCCCAGTGTTATACAGTGACAGACCCGTCCTCACCAGTACTGTACCCCAGTGTTGTACAGTGACAGACCCGTCCCCACCAGTACTGTACCCCAGTGTTATACAGTGACAGACCTGTCCCCACCAGTACTGTACCCCAGTGTTATACAGTGACAGACCCGTCCCCACCAGTACTGTACCCCAGTGTTATACAGTGACAGACCCGTCCCCACCAGTACTGTACCCCAGTGTTATACAGTGACAGACCCGTCCCCACCAGTACTGTACAACAGTGTTATACAGTGACAGACCCGTCCCCACCAGTACTGTACCCCAGTGTTATACAGTGACAGACCTGTCCCCCCAGTACTGTACCCCAGTGTTATACAGTGGCATACCCGACCCCACCAGTACTGTACCCGTGTTATACAGTGACAGACACGTTCCCACCAGTACTGTATCCCAGTGTTAGACAGTGACAGACACGTTCCCACCAGTACTGTACCCCAGTGTTATACAGTGACAGACCCATCCCCACCAGTACTGTACCCAAGTGTTATACAGTGACAGACCTGTCCCCACCAGTACTGTACCCCAGTGTTATACAGTGACAGACCCGTCCCCACCAGTACTGTACCCCAGTGTTATACAGTGACAGACCCATCCCCAGCAGTACTGTACCAGTGTTATACAGTGACAGACACGTTCCCACCAGTACTGTTCCCCAGTGTTATACAGTGACAGACCCATCCCCACCAGTACTGTACCCCAGTGTTATACAGTGGCAGACCTGTCCCCCCAGTACTGTCCCCCAGTGTTATACAGTGACAGACCCGTCCCCATCAGTACTGTATCTCAGTGTTATACAGTGACAGACACGTCCCAACCAGTACTGTATCCCCATGTTATACAGTGACACAGCCGTCCCCACCAGTACTGTACCCCATTGTTATACAGTGACAGGCCCGCTCCCACCAGTACTGTACCCCAGTGTTATACAGTGACAGACCCGTCCCCACCAGTACTGTACCCCAATGTTACACAGTGACAGACCCGTCGCCACCAGTACTGTACCCCAGTGTTACACAGTGATAAACCCGCCCCCATCAATACTGTACCCCAGTGTTATACAGTGACAGACCCGTCCCCACCAGTACTGTACACCAGTGTTATACAGTGACAGACCCATTCCCACCAGTTCTGTACCCCAGTGGTATACAGTGACAGACCCGTCCCCACCAGTACTGTACCCCAGTGTTATACAGTGACAGACCCGTCCCCACCAGTACTGTACCCCAGTGTTATACAGTGACAGACCCGTCCCCACCAGTACTGTACCCCAGTGTTATACAGTGACAGACCCGTCCCCACCAGTACTGTACCCCAGTGTTATACAGTGACAGACCCGTCCCCACCAGTACTGTACAACAGTGTTATACAGTGACAGACCCGTCCCCACCAGTACTGTACCCCAGTGTTATACAGTGACAGACCTGTCCCCCCAGTACTGTACCCCAGTGTTATACAGTGGCATACCCGACCCCACCAGTACTGTACCCCAGTGTTATACAGTGACAGACACGTTCCCACCAGTACTGTATCCCAGTGTTAGACAGTGACAGACCCGTCCCCACCAGTACTATACCCCAGTGTTATACAGTGACAGACCTGTCCCCACCAGTACTATACCCCAGTGTTATACAGTGATAGACCCGTCCCCACCAGCACTGTACCCCAGTGTTATACAGTGACAGACACGTCCCCACCAGTACTGTACCCCAGTGTTATACAGTGACATACCCGTCCCCACCAGTACTGCACCCCAGTGTTATACAGTGACAGACCAATCCCCACCAGTACTGTACCCCAGTGTTATACAGTGTCAGACCCGCCCCCACTAGTACTGTACCCCAGTGTTATACAGTGACAGACCCGTCCCCACCAGTACTGTACCCCAGTGTTATACAGTGATAGACCCGTCCCCACCAGTACTGTGCCCCATTGTTAAACTGTGACAGACCCGTCCCCACCAGTACTGTACCCCAGTGTTATACAGTGACAGACCCATCCCCACCAGAACTGTACCCCAGTGTTATACAGTGACAGACCCGTCCCCACCCGTACTGTACCCCAGTGTTATACAGTGACAGACCAGTCCCCACCAGTACTGTACCCCAGTGTTATACAGTGACAGACCCGTCCCCACCAGTACTGTACACCAGTGTTATACAGTGACAGACCCATTCCCACCAGTTCTGTACCCCAGTGGTATACAGTGACAGACCCGTCCCCACCAGTACTGTACCCCAGTGTTACACAGTGACAGACCCGTCCCCACCAGTACTGTACCCCAGTGTTATACAGTGACAGACCCGTCCCCACCAGTACTGTACCCCAGTGTTATACAGTGACAGGCCCGCCCCCACCAGTACTGTACCCCAGTGTTATACAGTGACAGGCCCATCCCCACCAGTACTGTACCCCAGTGTTATACAGTGACAGACCCGTCCCCACCAGTACTGTACCCCAGTGTTATACAGTGACAGACCCGTCCTCACCAGTACTGTACCCCAGTGTTGTACAGTGACAGACCCGTCCCCACCAGTACTGTACCCCAGTGTTATACAGTGACAGACCCGTCCCCACCAGTACTGTACCCCAGTGTTATACAGTGACAGACCCGTCCCCACCAGTACTGTACCCCAGTGTTATACAGTGACAGACCCGTCCCCACCAGTACTGTACCCCAGTGTTATACAGTGACAGACCCGTCCCCACCAGTACTGTACAACAGTGTTATACAGTGACAGACCCGTCCCCACCAGTACTGTACCCCAGTGTTATACAGTGACAGACCTGTCCCCCCAGTACTGTACCCCAGTGTTGTACAGTGGCATACCCGACCCCACCAGTACTGTACCCCAGTGTTATACAGTGACAGACACGTTCCCACCAGTACTGTATCCCAGTGTTAAACAGTGACAGACCCGTCCCCACCAGTACTGTACCCCAGTGTTATACAGTGACAGACCCGTCCCCACCAGTACTGTACACCAGTGTTATACAGTGACAGACCCATTCCCACCAGTTCTGTACCCCAGTGGTATACAGTGACAGACCCGTCCCCACCAGTACTGTACCCCAGTGTTATACAGTGACAGACCCGTCCCCACCAGTACTGTACCCCAGTGTTACACAGTGACAGACCCGTCCCCACCAGTACTGTACCCCAGTGTTATACAGTGACAGACCCGTCCCCACCAGTACTGTACCCCAGTGTTATACAGTGACAGGCCCGCCCCCACCAGTACTGTACCCCAGTGTTATACAGTGACAGGCCCATCCCCACCAGTACTGTACCCCAGTGTTATACAGTGACAGACCCGTCCCCACCAGTACTGTACCCCAGTGTTATACAGTGACAGACCCGTCCTCACCAGTACTGTACCCCAGTGTTGTACAGTGACAGACCCGTCCCCACCAGTACTGTACCCCAGTGTTATACAGTGACAGACCCGTCCCCACCAGTACTGTACCCCAGTGTTATACAGTGACAGACCCGTCCCCACCAGTACTGTACCCCAGTGTTATACAGTGACAGACCCGTCCCCACCAGTACTGTACCCCAGTGTTATACAGTGACAGACCCGTCCCCACCAGTACTGTACAACAGTGTTATACAGTGACAGACCCGTCCCCACCAGTACTGTACCCCAGTGTTATACAGTGACAGACCTGTCCCCCCAGTACTGTACCCCAGTGTTATACAGTGGCATACCCGACCCCACCAGTACTGTACCCGTGTTATACAGTGACAGACACGTTCCCACCAGTACTGTATTCCAGTGTTAGACAGTGACAGACACGTTCCCACCAGTACTGTACCCCAGTGTTATACAGTGACAGACCCATCCCCACCAGTACTGTACCCAAGTGTTATACAGTGACAGACCTGTCCCCACCAGTACTGTACCCCAGTGTTATACAGTGACAGACCCGTCCCCACCAGTACTGTACCCCAGTGTTATACAGTGACAGACCCATCCCCAGCAGTACTGTACCAGTGTTATACAGTGACAGACACGTTCCCACCAGTACTGTTCCCCAGTGTTATACAGTGACAGACCCATCCCCACCAGTACTGTACCCCAGTGTTATACAGTGGCAGACCTGTCCCCCCAGTACTGTCCCCCAGTGTTATACAGTGACAGACCCGTCCCCATCAGTACTGTATCTCAGTGTTATGCAGTGACAGACACGTCCCCACCAGTACTGTATCCCCATGTTATACAGTGACACAGCCGTCCCCACCAGTACTGTACCCCATTGTTATACAGTGACAGGCCCGCTCCCACCAGTACTGTACCCCAGTGTTACACAGTGACAGACCCGTCGCCACCAGTACTGTACCCCAGTGTTACACAGTGATAAACCCGCCCCCATCAATACTGTACCCCAGTGTTATACAGTGACAGACCCGTCCCCACCAGTACTGTACACCAGTGTTATACAGTGACAGACCCATTCCCACCAGTTCTGTACCCCAGTGGTATACAGTGACAGACCCGTCCCCACCAGTACTGTACCCCAGTGTTATACAGTGACAGACCCGTCCCCACCAGTACTGTACCCCAGTGTTATACAGTGACAGACCCGTCCCCACCAGTACTGTACCCCAGTGTTATACAGTGACAGACCCGTCCCCACCAGTACTGTACCCCAGTGTTATACAGTGACAGACCCGTCCCCACCAGTACTGTACAACAGTGTTATACAGTGACAGACCTGTCCCCCCAGTACTGTACCCCAGTGTTATACAGTGGCATACCCGACCCCACCAGTACTGTACCCCAGTGTTATACAGTGACAGACACGTTCCCACCAGTACTGTATCCCAGTGTTAGACAGTGACAGACCCGTCCCCACCAGTACTATACCCCAGTGTTATACAGTGACAGACCTGTCCCCACCAGTACTATACCCCAGTGTTATACAGTGATAGACCCGTCCCCACCAGCACTGTACCCCAGTGTTATACAGTGACAGACACGTCCCCACCAGTACTGTACCCCAGTGTTATACAGTGACATACCCGTCCCCACCAGTACTGCACCCCAGTGTTATACAGTGACAGACCAATCCCCACCAGTACTGTACCCCAGTGTTATACAGTGTCAGACCCGCCCCCACTAGTACTGTACCCCAGTGTTATACAGTGACAGACCCGTCCCCACCAGTACTGTACCCCAGTGTTATACAGTGATAGACCCGTCCCCACCAGTACTGTGCCCCATTGTTAAACTGTGACAGACCCGTCCCCACCAGTACTGTACTCCAGTGTTATACAGTGACAGACCCATCCCCACCAGAACTGTACCCCAGTGTTATACAGTGACAGACCCGTCCCCACCCGTACTGTACCCCAGTGTTATACAGTGACAGACCCGTCCCCACCAGTACTGTACCCCAGTGTTATACAGTGACAGACCCGTCCCCACCAGTACTGTACACCAGTGTTATACAGTGACAGACCCATTCCCACCAGTTCTGTACCCCAGTGGTATACAGTGACAGACCCGTCCCCACCAGTACTGTACCCCAGTGTTATACAGTGACAGACCCGTCCCCACCAGTACTGTACCCCAGTGTTACACAGTGACAGACCCGTCCCCACCAGTACTGTACCCCAGTGTTATACAGTGACAGACCCGTCCCCACCAGTACTGTACCCCAGTGTTATACAGTGACAGGCCCGCCCCCACCAGTACTGTACCCCAGTGTTATACAGTGACAGGCCCATCCCCACCAGTACTGTACCCCAGTGTTATACAGTGACAGACCCGTCCTCACCAGTACTGTACCCCAGTGTTATACAGTGACAGACCCGTCCTCACCAGTACTGTACCCCAGTGTTGTACAGTGACAGACCCGTCCCCACCAGTACTGTACCCCAGTGTTATACAGTGACAGACCCGTCCCCACCAGTACTGTACCCCAGTGTTATACAGTGACAGACCCGTCCCCACCAGTACTGTACCCCAGTGTTATACAGTGACAGACCCATCCCCACCAGTACTGTACCCCAGTGTTATACAGTGACAGACCCATCCCCACCAGTACTGTACAACAGTGTTATACAGTGACAGACCCGTCCCCACCAGTACTGTACCCCAGTGGTACACAGTGACAGACCCGTCCCCACCAGTACTGTACCCCAGTGTTATACAGTGACAGACCCGTCCCCACCAGTACTGTACCCCAGTGTTATACAGTGACAGGCCCGCCCCCACCAGTACTGTACCCCAGTGTTATACAGTGACAGACCCGTCCCCACCAGTACTGTACCCCAGTGTTATACAGTGACAGACCCGTCCTCACCAGTACTGTACCCCAGTGTTGTACAGTGACAGACCCGTCCCCACCAGTACTGTACCCCAGTGTTATACAGTGACAGACCCGTCCCCACCAGTACTGTACCCCAGTGTTATACAGTGACAGACCCGTCCCCACCAGTACTGTACCCCAGTGTTATACAGTGACAGACCCGTCCCCACCAGTACTGTACCCCAGTGTTATACAGTGACAGACCCGTCCCCACCAGTACTGTACAACAGTGTTATACAGTGACAGACCCGTCCCCACCAGTACTGTACCCCAGTGTTATACAGTGACAGACCTGTCCCCCCAGTACTGTACCCCAGTGTTATACAGTGGCATACCCGACCCCACCAGTACTGTACCCCAGTGTTATACAGTGAAAGACACGTTCCCACCATTACTGTATCCCAGTGTTAGACAGTGACAGACCCGTCCCCACCAGTACCATACCCCAGTGTTATACAGTGACAGACCTGTCCCCACCAGTACTATACCCCAGTGTTAGACAGTGATAGACCCGTCCCCACCAGCACTGTACCCCAGTGTTATACAGTGACAGACACGTCCCCACCAGTACTGTACCCCAGTGTTATACAGTGACATACCCGTCCCCACCAGTACTGCACCCCAGTGTTATACAGTGACAGACCAATCCCCACCAGTACTGTACCCCAGTGTTATACAGTGTCAGACCCGCCCCCACTAGTACTGTACCCCAGTGTTATACAGTGACAGACCAGTCCCCACCAGTACTGTGCCCCATTGTTAAACTGTGACAGACCCGTCCCCACCAGTACTGTACCCCAGTGTTATACAGTGACAGACCCATCCCCACCAGAACTGTACCCCAGTGTTATACAGTGACAGACCCGTCCCCACCCGTACTGTACCCCAGTGTTATACAGTGACAGACCCGTCCCCACCAGTACTGTACCCCAGTGTTATACAGTGACAGACCCGTCCCCACCAGTACTGTACACCAGTGTTATACAGTGACAGACCCATTCCCACCAGTACTGTCCCCCAGTGTTATACAGTGACAGACCCGTCCCCATCAGTACTGTATCTCAGTGTTATACAGTGACAGACACGTCCCCACCAGTACTGTATCCCCATGTTATACAGTGACACAGCCGTCCCCACCAGTACTGTACCCCATTGTTATACAGTGACAGGCCCGCTCCCACCAGTACTGTACCCCAGTGTTACACAGTGACAGACCCGTCGCCACCAGTACTGTACCCCAGTGTTACACAGTGATAAACCCGCCCCCATCAATACTGTACCCCAGTGTTATACAGTGACAGACCCGTCCCCACCAGTACTGTACACCAGTGTTATACAGTGACAGACCCATTCCCACCAGTTCTGTACCCCAGTGGTATACAGTGACAGACCCGTCCCCACCAGTACTGTACCCCAGTGTTATACAGTGACAGACCCGTCCCCACCAGTACTGTACCCCAGTGTTATACAGTGACAGACCCGTCCCCACCAGTACTGTACCCCAGTGTTATACAGTGACAGACCCGTCCCCACCAGTACTGTACCCCAGTGTTATACAGTGACAGACCCGTCCCCACCAGTACTGTACAACAGTGTTATACAGTGACAGACTCGTCCCCACCAGTACTGTACCCCAGTGTTATACAGTGACAGACCTGTCCCCCCAGTACTGTACCCCAGTGTTATACAGTGGCATACCCGACCCCACCAGTACTGTACCCCAGTGTTATACAGTGACAGACACGTTCCCACCAGTACTGTATCCCAGTGTTAGACAGTGACAGACCCGTCCCCACCAGTACTATACCCCAGTGTTATACAGTGACAGACCTGTCCCCACCAGAACTGTACCCCAGTGTTATACAGTGACAGACCCGTCCCCACCCGTACTGTACTCCAGTGTTATACAGTGACAGACCCGTCCCCACCAGTACTGTACCCCAGTGTTATACAGTGACAGACCCGTCCCCACCAGTACTGTACACCAGTGTTATACAGTGACAGACCCATTCCCACCAGTTCTGTACCCCAGTGGTATACAGTGACAGACCCGTCCCCACCAGTACTGTACCCCAGTGTTATACAGTGACAGACCCGTCCCCACCAGTACTGTACCCCAGTGTTACACAGTGACAGACCCGTCCCCACCAGTACTGTACCCCAGTGTTATACAGTGACAGACCCGTCCCCACCAGTACTGTACCCCAGTGTTATACAGTGACAGGCCCGCCCCCACCAGTACTGTACCCCAGTGTTATACAGTGACAGGCCCATCCCCACCAGTACTGTACCCCAGTGTTATACAGTGACAGACCCGTCCCCACCAGTACTGTACCCCAGTGTTATACAGTGACAGACCCGTCCTCACCAGTACTGTACCCCAGTGTTGTACAGTGACAGACCCGTCCCCACCAGTACTGTACCCCAGTGTTATACAGTGACAGACCCGTCCCCACCAGTACTGTACCCCAGTGTTATACAGTGACAGACCCGTCCCCACCAGTACTGTACCCCAGTGTTATACAGTGACAGACCCGTCCCCACCAGTACTGTACCCCAGTGTTATACAGTGACAGACCCGTCCCCACCAGTACTGTACAACAGTGTTATACAGTGACAGACCCGTCCCCACCAGTACTGTACCCCAGTGTTATACAGTGACAGACCTGTCCCCCCAGTACTGTACCCCAGTGTTATACAGTGGCATACCCGACCCCACCAGTACTGTACCCCAGTGTTATACAGTGACAGACACGTTCCCACCAGTACTGTATCCCAGTGTTAAACAGTGACAGACACGTTCCCACCAGTACTGTACCCCAGTGTTATACAGTGACAGACCCATCCCCACCAGTACTGTACCCAAGTGTTATACAGTGACAGACCTGTCCCCACCAGTACTGTACCCCAGTGTTATACAGTGACAGACCCGTCCCCACCAGTACTGTACCCCAGTGTTATACAGTGACAGACCCATCCCCAGCAGTACTGTACCAGTGTTATACAGTGACAGACACGTTCCCACCAGTACTGTTCCCCAGTGTTATACAGTGACAGACCCATCCCCACCAGTACTGTACCCCAGTGTTATACAGTGGCAGACCTGTCCCCCCAGTACTGTCCCCCAGTGTTATACAGTGACAGACCCGTCCCCATCAGTACTGTATCTCAGTGTTATACAGTGACAGACACGTCCCCACCAGTACTGTATCCCCATGTTATACAGTGACACACCCGTCCCCACCAGTACTGTACCCCATTGTTATACAGTGACAGGCCCGCTCCCACCAGTACTGTACCCCAGTGTTATACAGTGACAGACCCGTCCCCACCAGTACTGTACCCCAGTGTTACACAGTGACAGACCCGTCGCCACCAGTACTGTACCCCAGTGTTACACAGTGATAAACCCGCCCCCATCAATACTGTACCCCAGTGTTATACAGTGACAGACCCGTCCCCACCAGTACTGTACACCAGTGTTATACAGTGACAGACCCATTCCCACCAGTTCTGTACCCCAGTGGTATACAGTGACAGACCCGTCCCCACCAGTACTGTACCCCAGTGTTATACAGTGACAGACCCGTCCCCACCAGTACTGTACCCCAGTGTTATACAGTGACAGACCCGTCCCCACCAGTACTGTACCCCAGTGTTATACAGTGACAGACCCGTCCCCACCAGTACTGTACCCCAGTGTTATACAGTGACAGACCCGTCCCCACCAGTACTGTACAACAGTGTTATACAGTGACAGACCCGTCCCCACCAGTACTGTACCCCAGTGTTATACAGTGACAGACCTGTCCCCCCAGTACTGTACCCCAGTGTTATACAGTGGCATACCCGACCCCACCAGTACTGTACCCCAGTGTTATACAGTGACAGACACGTTCCCACCAGTACTGTATCCCAGTGTTAGACAGTGACAGACCCGTCCCCACCAGTACTATACCCCAGTGTTATACAGTGACAGACCTGTCCCCACCAGTACTATACCCCAGTGTTATACAGTGATAGACCCGTCCCCACCAGCACTGTACCCCAGTGTTATACAGTAACAGACACGTCCCCACCAGTACTGTACCCCAGTGTTATACAGTGACATACCCGTCCCCACCAGTACTGCACCCCAGTGTTATACAGTGACAGACCAATCCCCACCAGTACTGTACCCCAGTGTTATACAGTGTCAGACCCGCCCCCACTAGTACTGTACCCCAGTGTTATACAGTGACAGACCAGTCCCCACCAGTACTGTGCCCCATTGTTAAACTGTGACAGACCCGTCCCCACCAGTACTGTACCCCAGTGTTATACAGTGACAGACCCATCCCCACCAGAACTGTACCCCAGTGTTATACAGTGACAGACCCGTCCCCACCCGTACTGTACCCCAGTGTTATACAGTGACAGCCCCGTCCCCACCAGTACTGTACCCCAGTGTTATACAGTGACAGACCCGTCCCCACCAGTACTGTACACCAGTGTTATACAGTGACAGACCCATTCCCACCAGTTCTGTACCCCAGTGGTATACAGTGACAGACCCGTCCCCACCAGTACTGTACCCCAGTGTTATACAGTGACAGACCCGTCCCCACCAGTACTGTACCCCAGTGTTACACAGTGACAGACCCGTCCCCACCAGTACTGTACCCCAGTGTTATACAGTGACAGACCCGTCCCCACCAGTACTGTACCCCAGTGTTATACAGTGACAGGCCCGCCCCCACCAGTACTGTACCCCAGTGTTATACAGTGACAGGCCCATCCCCACCAGTACTGTACCCCAGTGTTATACAGTGACAGACCCGTCCCCACCAGTACTGTACCCCAGTGTTATACAGTGACAGACCCGTCCCCACCAGTACAGTACCCCAGTGTCTGTCAAATGTTTTAATGATGTTTCTTTGCGGAGCTGTGGGGAAAGATAAGGGTAGTGGGCCCATTTGGATAAGTCTTTCGGAGATCTTGCACAGGAAGATGTGCTGAATGGTATAGCATTGTGCTCTATCATTACACATCATCTCCTATTTTGGCATTTGCCGTGGTTCAACCGTAATATTCGCTGTCTGGCTTTGGGTGCGACTAGCCGGCTGTTTCTCAGTGACACCCTGCTCTTCACGAGTACTTTCCCGTTTTTATTGGCCTTGGGGAGTTTTCTCTTAGAAAGCAGAAGGAAAGGCTCCTCGCAGATCACAGACCCATTTTGAAGGGATGCCCCGGTTATCACCCACCTATAAGTGTAGAACGCCTTGGGGTTTTCCCTAATCCTTCCCGCCAGGGCTTTTTCGTGCCCCTTTTAGCTCTCCTCAGTCCATTTTTGAGTTCCTTCCTGGCTACTTTGTAACCCTCTAGAGCCGAGTCAGATCCTTGATTCCTCAACCTTACGTAAGCTTCCTTCTTCCTCTTGACTAGAAGCTCCACTTCTCTGGTCATCCAAGGCTCCTTCACCTTACCATTCCTTCCTCGTCTCAGTGGGACAAAACTATCCAGCAGTCGCAGCAAGTGCTCCTTAAACAACCCCCACATTACTGTTGTGCATTTCCCCAAGAACAATTGTTCCCACTTTATGCTCCTCAGCTCCTGTCGAATAGCAGTATAATTTCCCCTCCCCCAATTAAATACCTTCCCATACTGTGTGTTCCTATCCCTCTCCATGACTATGGTAAAGGTCAAGGAGTTGTGGTCACTGTCACCTAAATGCTCTCCCACCGAAACATCTGACACCTGGCCTCACCTGGCACCAAATCCAATATGGCCTCCCCCTAGTCGGCCTATCTACATATTGAGTCAGGAATCCTTCCTGTACACACCTGACAAAATCTGCTCCATCCAAACCATTTGCACTAAGGAGGTTCCAGTCAATATTAGGGAAGTTGAAGTCACCCATGACAACAACTCTGTTACTTCTGCACCTTTCCAAGATCTGCCGCCCAATCTGTTCCTCTATCTCTCTGCTGCTATTGGGGGGTGGGGGGGGGGGGGGGGGGTCTATAGAAAACTCCCAATAAAGTGACTGCTCCTTTCTTGTTTCTGACTTCCACCCATACTGACTCAGTAGACAAACCCTCCTCGACTACCTCCTTTTCTGCAGCTATGATGCACTCCCTAATTAACAGTGCCACTCCCCCTCCTCTTTTACCTCCTTCCCTATTCTTCTTAAAACATCTAAACCCCGGAACAACCATTCCTGCCCTGGCCCTGTGAAATCCATGTCTCTGTAATGGCCACAACATCGTAGTTCCAAGTACTGGTCCATGCTCTAAGTTCATCTCCCTTATCCCTGACACTCCTTGCATTGAAACAGACACACTTTAACCCATCCCACAGAGTGCAACTTTGCCCTATCAACTGACGATCCTTCCTCACAGACTCGCTGCATATTATTTCTGCCTGTTCAACAGCTACCCTATCCTCTGATCCATAGCGCTGGTTCCCATCCTTCTGCCAAATTAGTTTGAACCCTCCCGAAGAGCCCTAGCAAACCTCCCACCCAGGATATTGGTGCCCCCTGTTATGGGCCAGGGTTCAGAGAACCCCAAAGTGTATCATGGAATTCACCTGACCCACAACTTTTAATAGATTGTGGTATGGGGAGCACACGGCCCACTCTACAGGTGTGGGACAGCAGAAATGGAAAAGTATTTTTTAAAGCAAAACAATGTTTATTCTATGAACTCAAGTTAACCTTTTTAAAACATACAGTGAACATCTTAGCAACCATCAATTCAAATACAACCCCCAAAGAATACAACACTAAGTAATCCTTTAAGCTTTCCTTTTAACATCCAGAAGACTTAAAAACAAAACCTTTATCAGAAGCACATCAGGTTAAAGTCACTACTGAAAACATTTATAATTCTGATCAAGGGATAGTCTATTCATGGCAGAGAGAACAGCAGTACAGCTGCTGTATCTGGCTTCAGCTCCAACACTGAAAACAAAACCAAAAAGATACAGACACACCCAAGCTTTTCTCAAAGTGAAACTAAAAAGCAGAGCCACAGCCCAGCTCCACCCACACTCTGACGTCACTGCAGTAACATGAGCAGCCAAACATTTCTTAAAGCGACATTCTCATGACACCCCAGTTTAGGTGCAACCCGTCCTTCATGCACAGGTCCCACCTTCCCCAGAAGGTATCCCAATGATCCACATATCTGAAGCCTTCCCTCCTGCACCAGCCCTGTAGCATCGTGTTCAGCTGCACTCGCTCTCTGTTCCTTGCCTCACTTGCACGTGGCTCCGGTAGCAATCCTGAGATCACTACTCGGCTCATCCTGCTCTTTAGCTTCCAACCTAACTCCCTAAAATCACTTTTTAGTTCGTCATCCCTTTTCTTAACTATGTCGTTGGTGCCTACGCCTTCTGGGTGCTCCCCCTCCCCCTTCAGCAGTGATTACACCGCTGCTTTCCAAAGGCTGAGCTATGAATTCCTTGATAATGGACTCCAGCAATTTCCCTACCAACGATGTTGGGCTCCCTGGTCTACCGAGCTTTTGAATAGCGGGATTACATTCGCCACCCTCCAATCTGGAGGAACCATTCCAGAGTCCAAATAACTTTGGAAAATGAACCCCAATGGATCTGCTATTTCTAGGGCCGCTCCTTAAATTCACTGGGATGGATTATCCAGCCTGGAGATTTATCCGCCTTCAATCCCATTAATTTCCCCCAAATTAGCATTTCTCTGCTAATGCTAATTTCCTTCAGCTCCTCACCAAAACCCTGGTCTTTCTCATAACTTACTTTGTGAAGACGGAGCAAAGTATGGATTTAGTTCCTCAGCCATTTCTTTGGTCCCCGTTATGAATTCCCCCGTTTCTAACTGTAAGGGGCCTCCATTAGTTTTTGTCAATCTTTTTCTCTTTACGTACCTGGTCAAGTACGTCAAACTTTTAGTCAGTTTTTCTGCTGCCTTGTAAACCATCTCGGCATCTTCTGCGACATAAATGCTACTTCTCATTATGGGAAGGGGCAGATTCCTCGCTGGTTAAGACTATTTTTGCTCTGGGCAGTTGGCGTTGTGCTTTCCCTGCTGCCACTGAAGGAGCAGCTCTCGCCAGGGGACAGCGGGAATGGGGCCTACGATCTGCCTCACGACAGGGCTGAGCTTGGCTCTGATTTGTGTCTGAGTGGAGTGACTGCAGGCAGCAGTGCGCACACCATGTGTCAGGGAGCTGTGCCTGAACAACATCAACACTGAATATTCAAAGCAGCAAATCTCACTTGCACCTGCCTCATGAGGCCCCTCTCTAATTTAAGCTGTGATGTGAGAGAGAGAGAAAGGGTTCAGGTGTGTAGTGTTGATAATACCGGCAATTCAGAGAATGTTGCACAGATTGACACAGACATTTACAGCACACAAACAGGCCATTCGGCCCGTCTGCTCCGTGCTCGGGATTCTGCCTCACACGAGCCTCCACCCACCCCCTCGTCACCTCACCCGAACAGCACCTCCTTCTATTCCTTTCTCCCGGTGTGACAAGGTGGCACAGTGGTTAGCACTGCTGCCTCACAGCGCCAGAGACCCGGGTTCAATTCCGGCCTCGGGTCACTGTCTGTGCGGAGTCTGCACATCCTCCCCGTGTGTGCGTGGGTTTCCTCCGGGTGCTCCGGTTTCCTCCCACAGTCCAAAGATGTGCAGGTTAGGTGGATTGGCCATGATAAATTGCGCTTAGTGTCCAGGGATGTGCAGGTTGGGTGGGGTTGTGGGGATAGTGTAGGAAGTGGACCTGGCTGGGGTAACTTTCAGAGGGTCGGTGCAGACTCGATGGGCTGAATGGTTTCCTTCTGTACTGTAGCGATTCTATGAATCTATGTGGTTATCCAGTTTCCCCTTAAATGTATCAATACTATTCACTCAACTCACTCCCTGTGGGAGCGAGTTCCACATTCTCCCCACTCCCTGTGGGAGTGAGTTCCACATTCTCCCCACTCCCTGTGGGAGCGAGTTCCACATTCTCCCCACTCCCTGTGGGAGCGAGTCCCACATTCTCCCTACTCCCTGTGGGAGTGAGTCCCACATTCTCCCCACTCCCTGTGGGAGCGAGTTCCACATTCTCCCCCACTCCCTGTGGGAGCGAGTTCCACATTCTCCCCACTCCCTGGGGGAGCGAGTCCCACATTCTCCCCACTCCCTGTGGGAGTGAGTCCGACATTCTCCCAACTCCCTGTGGGAGTGAGTCCGACATTCTCCCCACTCCCTGTGGGAGTGAGTCCCACATTCTCCCCACTCCCTGTGGGAGTGAGTCCGACATTCTCCCCACTCCCTGTAGGAGCGAGTTCCACATTCTCCCCACTCCCTGTGGGAGCGAGTCCCACATTCTCCCCACTCCCTGTGGGAGCGAGTCCCACATTCTCCCCACTCCCTGTGGGAGCGAGTCCCACATTCTCCCCACTCCCTGTGGGAGCGAGTTCCACATTCTCCCCACTCCCTGTAGGAGCGAGTTCCACATTCTCCCCACTCCCTGTGGGAGCGAGTCCCACATTCTCCCCACTCCCTGTAGGAGCGAATTCCACATTCTCCCCACTCCCTGTAGGAGCGAGTCCCACATTCTCCCCACTCCCTGTGGGAGCGAGTTCCACATTCTCCCCACTCCCTGTAGGAGCGAATTCCACATTCTCCCCACTCCCTGTAGGAGCGAATTCCACATTCTCCCCACTCCCTGTGGGAGCGAGTCCCACATTCTCCCCACTCCCTGTGGGAGCGAGTTCCACATTCTCCCCACTCCCTGTAGGAGCGAATTCCACATTCTCCCCACTCCCTGTAGGAGCGAGTTCCACATTCTCCCCACTCCCTGTGGGAGCGAGTCCCACATTCTCCCCACTCCCTGTGGGAGCGAGTTCCACATTCTCCCCACTCCCTGTGGGAGCGAGTTCCACATTCTCCCCACTCCCTGTGGGAGCGAGTCCCACATTCTCCCCACTCCCTGTGGGAGCGAGTCCCACATTCCCCCCACTCCCTGTGGGAGTGAGTCCTTCATTCTCCCCACTCCCTGTGGGAGCGAGTTCCACATTCTCCCCACTCCCTGTGGGAGTGAGTCCCACATTCTCCCCACTCCCTGTAGGAGCGAGTTCCACATTCTCCCCACTCCCTGTGGGAGCGAGTCCCACATTCTCCCCACTCCCTGTGGGAGCGAGACCCACATTCTCCCCACTCCCTGTGGGAGCGAGTCCCACATTGTCCCCCACTCCCTGTGGGAGCGAGTTCCACATTCTCTCCACTCCCCGTGGGAGCGAGTCCCACATTCTCCCCACTCCCTGTGGGAGCGAGTCCCACATTCTCCCCACTCTATGCGGGAGCGAGTCCCACATTCTCCCCACTCCCTGTGGGAGCGAGTCCCACATTCTCCCCACTCCCTGTGGGAGCGAGTTCCACATTCTCCCCACTCCCTGTGGGAGCGAGACCCACATTCTCCCCACTCCCTGTGGGAGCGAGTCCCACATTCTCCCCACTCCCTGTGGGAGCGAGTCCCACATTCTCCCCACTCCCTGTGGGAGCGAGTCCCACAGTCTCCCCACTCCCTGTGGGAGCGAGTTCCACATTCTCCCCACTCCCTGTGGGAGCGAGTCCCACATTCTCCCCACTCCCTGTGGGAGCGAGTTCCACATTCTCCCCACTCCCTGTGGGAGCGAGACCCACATTCTCCCCACTCCCTGTGGGAGCGAGTTCCACATTCTCCCCACTCCCTGTGGGAGCGAGTCCCACATTCTCCCCACTCCCTGTAGGAGCGAGTTCCACATTCTCCCCACTCCCTGTGGGAGCGAGTCCCACATTCTCCCCACTCCCTGTGGGAGCGAGTCCCACATTCTCCCCACTCCCTGTGGGAGTGAGTCCCTCATTCTCCCCACTCCCTGTGGGAGCGAGTCCCACATTCTCCCCACTCCCTGTGGGAGCGAGTCCCACATTCTCCCCACTCCCTGTGGGAGCGAGTTCCATGGGCGGGATTCTCCACAATCGGCGCGATGTCCGCCGACCGGCGCCAATAACGGCACGAATCAGTCCGGCATCGCGCCGCCCCAAAGGTGCATAATTCTCCGCCTCTTGAGCGGCCGAGCCCTCACCTTGAGGGGCTAGGCCCGCGCCGGACTGATTTCCGCCCCGCCAGCTGGCGGAAAAGGCCTTTGGTGCCCCGCCAACTGCCGCGGAAATGACTTTGCCGTGCGGCGCATGCGCGGGAGCGTCAGCGGCCGCTCACGGGATCCCCGCGCATGCGCAGTGGAGGGAGTCTCTTCTGCCTCCGCCATGGTGGAGACCGTGGCGAAGGCGGAAGGAAAAGAGTGCCCCCACGGCACAGGCCCACCCGCGGATCGATGGGCCCCGATCGCGGGCCAGACCACCGTGGGGGCACCCCCCGGGGCCAGATCACCCCCCCCCCCCCCCGCCCCCCAGGACCCCGGAGCCCGCCCGCGCCGCCTTGTCCCGCCGGTAAGAGAGGTGGTTTGATTCTCGCCGGCGGGACAGGCATTCCAGCAGCGGGACTTCGGCCCATCACGGGCCGGAGAATTGCCGGGGGGAGGGGGGCCCGCCAACCGACGCGGCGCGATTCCCGCCCCCGCCGAATATCCGGTGCCGGAGAATTCGGCAACCGGCGGGGGCAGGATTCACGCCAGCCCCCGGCGCTTCTCCGACCCGGCGGGGCGTCGGAGACTCCCGCCCCGCATTCCACATTCTCCCCACTGGGGCGGCGCGATGCGGGACTGATTCGCGCCGTTTTTGCCGCTGGTCAGCGGATATCGCGCCGATTGCGGAGAATCCCGCCCCCTGTGTAAAGACGTTTCTCCTGAATTCCCGATTGGATTTATTGGTGACCCTGGTTCTGGAATTCCTTTTTTAATGAAACGCGGGTAGTGAAATTCGTCTGCGGCAGTTTGATCATTTGAATTTAGCTGTAATCAATCTCAATGTCCAGCGGCAGTAAATGTGCCTACAAAACTGTCAAGATTCGGATTCAAACCTGCCCTCTGAAGGTGGAAGGCTCAAGGTGGTGGTTCACCGATTAACATCTCCTCAGGGGTTGGGTAATAAGTGCCGACCTTGCCAGTGACACCCGTGTCCTGAGAAGGATTTCTTTTTATAAATTTAGAATACCCAATTCATTTTTTCCAATTAAGGGGCAATTTAGTGTGGCCAATCCACCCACCCGGCACATCTTTGAGTTGTGGGGGCGAAACCCACGCAGACACGGGGAGAATGTGCAAACTCCACACGGACAGTGACCCAGAGCCGGGATCGAACCTGGGACCTCGGCGCAGTGAGGCAGCAGAGCTAACCACTGCGCCACCTTGTCGCCCCAGGTAAAAGGAATAGAAGGGGGTGCTGTTAGGGTGAGGTGGCGAGGGGGTGGGAGGAGGCTCACTCAGTTAATCTCACTCAGCCCAGCGCCATCTTTCACATGAAGTCAAGATGAGGTTCAGTCGATTGAAACTGGCACACTTGCCGCAACAACAGCTTGCATTTAGAGAGCACAGTCACGCCAAAAAAGTAACTCCTGCGCAGAGTGCTTCGCAGGAACAGCTAACAAACAAAATTCAGACCAAAGAAGGAGAGGATGCTGGGATACTTAGTCAAAGAGGTAACTTTAAAGGAGGGGGAGGTGGAGAGGTTTAGGGGTAGGTTTTCAGGTCTGGGCTGAACACAGCCTAACGTGGTGGAGCGGTTAAAATTAGGAACAACAAGAGGCCAGAATTAGAGGATATTGCCATAAAGGGGAGGGGCAAGGCCATGGGTGGAAATTTCAAAATGGCGGACGTGACGCTAGTGTAGACAGCATCATAGAATCATAGAATTTACAGTGCAGAAGAAGGCCATTCGGTCCATCGGGTCTGCACCGACCCTTGGAAAGAACACCCTACCTTAAGATGAAGATCAGTCAGCAGAGCAAGTGATTGGCGAGCAGAACCTGGGGCGGGATTCTCCGCAATCGGCACGATGTCTGCCGACCGGCGCCAAAAACGGCGCGAATCAGTCTGGCATCGCGCCGCCCCAAAGGTGCGGAATCCTCCGCCTCTTGAGGGGCCGAGCCCTCACCTTGAGGGGCTAGGCCCGCGCCGGACTGATTTCCGCCCCGCCAGCTGGCGGGAAAGGCCTTTGGTGCCCCGCCAGCTGGCGCGAAACTGACTTTGCCGTGCGTCGCATGAGCGGGAGCGTCAACGGCCGCTCACGGCATCCCCGCGCATGCGCAGTGGAGGGAGTCTCTTCCGCCTCCGCCATAGTGGAGACCATGGCGGAGGCGGAAGGGAAAGAGTGCCCCCCATGGCACAGGCCCGCCCGCGGATCGGTGGGCCCCGATCGCGGGCCAGGCCACCGTGGGGGCACCCCCCGGGGCCAGATCGCCCCGCACCCCCCCCAGGACCCCGGAGCCCGCCCGCGCCGCCTTGTCCCGCCGGTAAGAGAGGTGGTTTGATTCTCGCCGGTGGGACAGGCATTCCAGCAGCGGGACTTCGGCCCATCGCGGGCCGGAGAATCGCCGGGGGGGGGGGGCACGCCAACCGGCGCGGCGCGATTCCCACCCCCGCAGAATAGCCTTGTGGATAGCACAATTGCTTCACAGCTCCAGGGTCCCAGGTTCGATTCCGGCTTGGGTCACTGTCTGTGCGGAGTCTGCACGTTCTCCCCGTGTGTGCGTGGGTTTCCTCCGGGTGCTCCGGTTTCCTCCCACAGTCCAAAGATGTTCAGCTTAGGTGGATTGGCCGTGATAAATTGCCCTTAGTGTCCAAAATTGCCCTTAGTGTTGGGTGGGGTTACTGGGTTATGGGGATAGGGTGGCGGTGTTGACCTTGGGTAGGGTGCTCTTTCCAAGAGCCGGTGCAGACTCGATGGGCCGAATGGCCTCCTTCTGCACTGTAAATTCTATGATAATCTATGATAATCCAGTGCCGGAGAATTCGGCAACCGGCGGGGGCGGGATTCACGCCAGCCCCCGGCGATTCTCCAACCCGGCGGGGGGTTCGGAGAATCCCGCCCCCTGTTCAGGTTCAATAACCAGGGGCGGGATTCTCCGACGCCCCCGCCAGGTCGGAGAATCGCCGGGGAGGGGGGGGGGGTGAATCCCGCCCCACCACTCCGACGCCGGCTGCCGAATTCTCTGGCGCCGGTTTTCAGGCGTGGATCACGCCGCGCCGGTCGGGGGCCATTGGCAGCGGCCCCCCCCAGCAGTTCGCCGGGCCAAGATGGGCCGAACGGTCGCCCATTTTTGGCCAGTCCCATCGGCGTGAAATGGACATGGTCCATCACGGCGGGACCTGGCTTGTCGGCCGTCTGCCGGAGTCCTCGGGGGGGGGGGGGATCCGGCCCCGGGAGTGCCCCCCCCCCCCAAGGTGGCCTGGCCGCGATCGGGAGGGGTTCACCTCAGTGTGAACCTGAGGGGGTGGGGGGGGGGCAGAAACTCTGACAAGTGTCAACTGAGATTAAACGGTGGAATTCCACAATCTCCGAACCTCGAGCAGTGAGTGAAGGCCAAAGGAACACAGTGACCCCCTTGTTATTTATAACTATTCACTCTATTTGCCTTCCTTCTGTCTCGATTAGCTCACTCACACTGACTCACTGCGTTTCGCTCAAATCTGCGCTGCAGGTTCGAACAATCAGAAAAGTCTGAACATATTGCGACTCCTTAGAGGTTTTTTTTAATTATCGAGGAATTTAATGGGGTAAACGTAGAGAAAATGTTTACGCTCGTGGACGAGACCAAAACTGGGAGACCATAAATATAAAAGTCCCTAATAAATCCAATCGGGAATTCAGGAGAAAGTTGTTCACTCAGAGTGTGGGGAGAATGTGGGACTCGCTCCCACAGGGAGTGGGGAGAATGTGGAACTCGCTCCCACAGGGAGTGGGGAGAATGTGGAACTCGCTCCCACAGGGAGTGGGGAGAATGTGGAACTCGCTCCCACAGGGAGTGGGGAGAATGTGGGACTCGCTCCCACAGGGAGTGGGGAGAATGTGAGACTCGCTCCCACAGGGAGTGGGGAGAACGTGGGACTCGCTCCCACAGGGAGTGGGGAGAGTGTGGAACTCGCTCCCACAGGGAGTGGGGAGAATGTGGGACTCGCTCCCACAGGGAGTGGGGAGAATGTGGGACTCGCTCCTACAGGGAGTGGGGAGAAGGTGGGACTCGCTCCCACAGGGAGTGGGGATAATGTGGAACTCGCTCCCACAGGGAGTGGGGAGAATGTGGGACTCGCTCCCACAGGGAGTGGGGAGAATGTGGGACTCGCTCCCACAGGGAGTGGGGAGAGTGTGGGACTCGCTCCCACAGGGAGTGGGGAGAATGTGGAACTCGCTCCCCCAGGGAGTGGGGAGAGTGTGGGACTCGCTCCCACAGGGAGCGGGGAGAATGTGGGACTCGCTCCCACAGGGAGTGGGGAGAATGTGGGACTCGCTCCCACAGGGAGTGGGGAGAATGTGGGACTCACTCCCACAGGGAGTGGGGAGAATGTGGAACTCGCTCCCCCAGGGAGTGGGGAGAGTGTGGGACTCGCTCCCACAGGGAGTGGGGAGAATGTGGGACTCGCTCCCACAGGGAGTGGGGAGAATGTGGGACTCGCTCCCACAGAGAGTGGGGAGAATGTGGGACTCGCTCCCACAGAGAGTGGGGAGAATGTGGGACTCGCTCCCACAGGGAGTGGGGAGAGTGTGGGACTCGCTCCCACAGGGAGTGGGGAGAGTGTGGGACTCGCTCCCACAGAGAGTGGGGAGAATGTGGGACTCGCTCCCACAGAGAGTGGGGAGAATGTGGGACTCGCTCCCACAGGGAGTGGGGAGAGTGTGGGACTCGCTCCCACAGGGAGTGGGGAGAATGTGGGACTCGCTCCCACAGGGAGTGGGGAGAATGTGGGACTCGCTCCCACAGAGAGTGGGGAGAAAGTGGGACTCGCTCCCACAGGGAGTGGGGAGAGTGTGGGACTCGCTCCCACAGGGAGTGGTTGAATGAATGGTATTGTGACATTTGAGGGGAAGCTGGATAAACAGATGAGGGAGAGAGGGATAGGAGATGATAGCGTGAGATGGAGAGGGGCCGGAGGAGACTCGTGCGGAGCTGAAACACCAGCATGGACTGGTTGGGCTGAATGGCCTGTCCCATTGAAACCTATAACAGAGCAGGAGACCATTCTGCCCGTCATGTCTGTGCCAGCCCTTCCTTGGTCCCACACTCCCCAGCGTTTTGTCTGCAAACTGTCTCCTTTCAACTCTCTCTGAAAATACATAGAAATGTGCATAGAAAATAGGAGTAGCAGGCCATTCGGCCCTTCGAGCCTGCTTCACCATTCATTATGATCATGGCTGATCACCAAATTCAATCCCCTGATCCCGCCATTCCCCCTCATATCCCTCGATCCCTTTAGCCCCAAGAGCTGTATCTAATTCCTTCTTGAAATTACACAATATTTTGGCCTCAATTACTTTCTGTGGGAGTGAACTCCACACATTCACTACTCTCTGGGTGAAGAAATGTTTCATTTGCCTTCTTCCCTGCCGGCTGTACCTGCCGCTTACTTTCAGCGACTGATGCACGAGGACAGCAAGGTCTCTCTGAGTGTCCACCTCTCAATTTACAATCAAATAATAAGCTGCCTTCCAATGTTTGCTACCGAAGCGGATTACCTCACATTTGTCCACATGAACTTGCATCTGCCCTGCATGTGTCCACTCAGCCAAAACAATAATTGTCACAAGTAGGCTGACATTAACTCTGCAATGAATTTACTGTGAAAAGCCCCTAGTCGCCACATTCAGGCGCCTGTTCGGGTACTCAGCGGGAGAATTCAGAATGTCCAATTCACCCAACAGCACGTCTCTCGGGACTTGTGGGAGGAAATGAAATGAAAATCGCTTATTGTCACAAATAGGCTTCAAATGAAGTTACTGTGAAAAGCCCCTAGTCGCCACATTCCGGCGCCTGTTCGGAGCACCCGGAGGAAACCCACGCAGACACGGGGAGAACGTGCCGACTCCGCACTGACAGTGACGCAAGCCGGGAATCGAACCCGGACCCCCGGCGCAGTGAAGCAACAGTGCTAACCACTGTGCTACAAATGCAACTTTAATTCCGTGTTGCAGTAACATTTCTGGGATGTTGTTGTGCAGTCGTCACAAACTGTGAGGAAATAGTGAGGTAGATATCGGAGCAGCAAAGCAAGACAGAGAGATGGAGGGGTGAGGGTGGAGAGAGAGACAGAGACAGAGCCATGGTGACTATTTGCCCTTTCTGGAATGGAATGCGAGTAACTCACCATGCTTGCCATAGTAAAGACTGTCCTCTCGAACCATGCCACAGGACTTTCTATTCTCAGCGCTGCTCAACCCAACTAACCAGCATCTCACTTCCTCAAACACACTGCTCAAAACAGATTAATGATCAACAGGAGGGAGGGAGAGCTGCGAGCACGTGACCCAAAATGTTTACTGCTGAATTCTTGGGACTGGGACAGTGATTAACATGACACTGCAGCCTGGCATTGAATACACTGACTGAGTGTGGACAAGGGGAGGGACTGCTGGGAAAGCATGGCCCATACATTCCAGTGTCTGAAAGTCAAGACAAGTCATAATTATCTAACATTCGGATTGGGACAATTTGGAAAGCTGCAGCGGTCACTCCCTGTCTCAAATCTTGCTTCGAAAATCTCACATTCTTGTATTCAAATCTATCCAACAGCTCTCACCCCTCCCTATCTCTGTAACCTCCTCCAGCCCCTACACCCCTCCCTATCTCTGTAACCTCCTCCAGCCCCTACACCCCTCCCTATCTCGGTAACCTCCTCCAGCCCCTACACCCCTCCCTATCTCTGTACCCTCCTCCAGCCCCTACACCCCCTCACTATCTTTGTAACCTCCTCCTGCCCCTACACCCCTCCCTATCTCTGTAACCTCCTCCAGCCCCTACAGCCCTCCCTATCTCTGTAACCTCCTCCAGCCCCTACACCCCTCCCTATCTCTGTAACCTCCTCCAGCCCCTACACCCCCTCACTATCTCTGTAACCTCCTCCTGCCCCTACATCCCTCCCTATCGCTGTAACCTCCTCCAGCCCCTACACCCCTCCCTATCTCTGTAACCTCCTCCAGCCCCTACACCCCCTCCCTATCTCTGTACCCTCCTCCAGCCCCTACACATCTCCCTATCTCTGTAACCTCCTCCAGCCCCTACACCCCCTCACTATCTTTGTAACCTCCTCCAGTCCCTACACCCCTCCCTATCTCTGTAACCTCCTCCAGTCCCTACACCCCTCCCTATCTCTGTAACCTCCTCCAGCCCCTACATCCCTCCCTATCTCTGTAACCTCCTCCAGTCCCTACACTCTCTCCCTATCTCGGTAACCTCCTCCAGCCCCTACACCCCTCCCTATCTCGGTAACCTCCTCCAGCCCCTACACCCCTCCCTACCTCAGTAACCTCCTCCAGCCCCTACACCCCTCCCTATCTCGGTAACCTCCTCCAGCCCCTACACCTCTCCCTATCTCTGTAACCTCCTCCATCCCCTACACCCCTCCCTTCTCTGTAACCTCCTCCAGCCCCTACACCTCTCCCTATCTCTAACCTCCTCCATCCCCTACACCTCTCCCTATCTCTGTAACCTCCTCCATCCCCTACACCCCTCCCTGTCTCTGTAACCTCCTCCAGCCCCTACACCCCTCCCTATCTCGGTAACCTCCTCCAGCCCCTACACTCCTACCTGTCTCTGTATCCTCCTCCAGCCCCTACACCTCTCCCTATCTCTGTAACCTCCTCCATCCCCTACTCCCCTCCCTATCTCTGTAACCTCCTCCAGCCCCTACACCCCTCCCTATCTCGGTAACCTCCTCGAGCCCCTACACCCCTCCCTATCTCGGTAACCTCCTTCAGCCCCTGCACCCCTCCCTATCTCGGTAACCTCCTCCAACCCTACACCCCTCCCTATCTCGGTAACCTCCTCCAGCCCCTACACCCCTCCCTATCTCGGTAACCTCCTCCAGCCCCTACACCCCTCCCTACCTCAGTAACCTCCTCCAGCCCCTACACCCCTCCCTATCTCGGTAACCTCCTCCAGCCCCTACACATCTCCCTATCTCTGTAACCTCCTCCAGCCCCTACACCCCCTCACTATCTTTGTAACCTCCTCCAGTCCCTACACCCCTCCCTATCTCTGTAACCTCCTCCAGTCCCTACACCCCTCCCTATCTCTGTAACCTCCTCCAGCCCCTACATCCCTCCCTATCTCTGTAACCTCCTCCAGTCCCTACACTCTCTCCCTATCTCGGTAACCTCCTCCAGCCCCTACACCCCTCCCTATCTCGGTAACCTCCTCCAGCCCCTACACCCCTCCCTACCTCAGTAACCTCCTCCAGCCCCTACACCCCTCCCTATCTCGGTAACCTCCTCCAGCCCCTACACCTCTCCCTATCTCTGTAACCTCCTCCATCCCCTACACCCCTCCCTTCTCTGTAACCTCCTCCAGCCCCTACACCTCTCCCTATCTCTGTAACCTCCTCCATCCCCTACACCTCTCCCTATCTCTGTAACCTCCTCCATCCCCTACACCCCTCCCTGTCTCTGTAACCCCCTCCAGCCCCTACACCCCTCCCTATCTCGGTAACCTGCTCCAGCCCCTACACTCCTCCCTGTCTCTGTATCCTCCTCCAGCCCCTACACCTCTCCCCATCTCTGTAACCTCCTCCATCCCCTACTCCCCTCCCTATCTCTGTAACCTCCTCCAGCCCCTACACCCCTCCCTATCTCGGTAACCTCCTCGAGCCCCTACACCCCTCCCTATCTCGGTAACCTCCTTCAGCCCCTGCACCCCTCCCTATCTCGGTAACCTCCTCCAGCCCTACACCCCTCCCTATTTCGGTAACCTCCTCCAGCCCTACACCCCTCCCTATCTCGGTAACCTCCTCCAGCCCCTACATCTCCCTATCTCGGTAACCTCCTCCAGCCCCTACACCCCTCCCTACCTCGGTAACCTCCTCCAGCCCCTACACCCCTCCCTATCTTGGTAACCTCCTCCAGCCCCTACACCTCTCCCTATCTCTGTAATCTCCTCCATCCCCTACACCCCTCCCTTCTCTGTAACCTCCTCCAGCCCCTACACCTCTCCCTATCTCTGTAACCTCCTCCAGCCCCTACACCCCTCCCTATCTCGGTAACCTCCTCCAGCCCCTACAACCCTCCCTATCTCGGTAACCTCCTCCAGCCCCTACACCCCTCCCTATCTCGGTAACCTCCTCCAGCCCCTACAACCCTCCCTACCTCGGTAACCTCCTCCAGCCCCTACACCCCTCCCTATCTCGGTAACCTCCTCCAGCCCCTACACCCCTCCCTATCTCTGTAACCTCCTCCAGCCCCTACAACCCCGCTGTGATCCCGGGTGAAATCCCCATTCACTCAGCTACAATGAGGATACGTCGCTGCCCATTATTACTCTGGGCAATGGACACTCTCTCCCGGTCCGGGATTTCTAAAAGAACTCACTTATTTCGGAACATAAAGGGAATTGGAAATGTTGCCTCCCTCGCCCAGCCTCCCACAGAGCGAATTCCCAGGCAGATCACATTCTCTGCTGAGTGTCTCGAATCTCAGGTTGCTTCCCACAGCTGTTCCTGGGAATGTGGGATGGGGGAGGGGGGTCACTGAGTCACATTCAGTCACACAGGGAACGCTGCAATACTGTGGAAAACGGAGACCGTCCCTCCAGCCTTGAGGCCAGAGGCCAGAGGGAAGGGCCTCATCTCCAACTCTGTGGTCCCTCACTCGGTTGGTCACTCACTCACTCACTCGGTCGGTCACTCACTCATTCGTTCACTCACTCACTTGGTCACTCACTCACTCACTCATTTACTCGCTCGCTCACTCATTCACTCGCTCACTCACTCACTCGATCGGTCACTCACTCATTCACTCACTCACTCACTTGGTCACTCACTCACTCACTCATTTACTCGCTCGCTCACTCATTCACTCGCTCACTCACTCACTCACTTGGTCACTCACTCACTCACTCATTTACTCGCTCGTTCACTCACTCATTCACTCACTCGCTCCCTCACTCACTCGGTCACTCACTCGGTCACTGACTCACTGTCAGTCAGTCGCTCACTCACTCATTCACTCGCTCACTCACTCGGTCAGTCCCTCACTCACTCATTCACTCGGTCGGTCACTCGCTCACTCACTCATTCATCCACCCACTCACTCACTCAGTCGCTCACTCACTGACTCGCTCGCTCACTCACTCACTTACTCACTCGGTCAGTCACTCACTCACCCGGTCAGTCACTCACTCACTCCGTCAGTCACTCACTCACTCACTCGGTCAGTCACTCACTCACCCGGTCACTCACTCACTCACTCCGTCAGTCACTCACTCCGTCGGTCACTCACTCACTCGGTCGCTCACTCACTCATTCACTCACTTGGTCACTCACTCACTCACTCACTCATTCACTCACTCCCCAACACTAAAATATCTTGGCCTGGCTTTGAACTGCGCAGTGACCTACCAGCAACAAACTCCACAAGAGTGGAGTCAATGTTAAGACGAGAGTGAATCTCGTATGGAACCAGGTGATTGCGGCCTGGGGCAGCAGGAGCCAACACTTTACTGACTGCTCCACTCGCCCTGGTCTGCCCAGCAACAGAATAATGCTGTCGAACTGGGCCCAGGAACCCCGAACAAACATGGTGCATATCCACCTCTGCTGGACTATTGCTGGAATGTTTCTTTTCAATGTATTTTATTACAAACATGTATCAAAACCGGTTACAACAAATAAACACCTCGGGAAATATACTTCCCAACATACTTCACCAGAACCCTCAATCTAGACCCCTTACAAGATTCCTCCTCCATCCTGACCCGCTCTACCCCTTCTCCTTCCCACCTTATCCACATTTTCCGCCCAATAATAATGAAGCAAGTTCGGCAACGCCAACACCCCCTGCTGCCTCTGCCACAGGGTCCTCCCCACCCTCGGCACTTTCCCCGCCCAAACAAAGTCAGAAATGATCATGTCCAATTTCCGAAAAAAGATCGAGAGAGCCTGAAAAATAAACAAGAACCTCAGCAGAATATTAATTTTCACCACTTGGACCCTCCCCGCCAATGTTAAGTGCAGTGTATCCCACCTCTTAAGATCCCCCGGCTTCCTCCACCAGCTTCGTCAAGTTCCACTTGTGGAGCCTCGTCCATTCCCTCACTGCCTGAATCCCCAAGTACCTAAAAGCGCGGGAGCTGCGAGTCGGAGCGGAGATTTAAAAAGAGCGGGGGCTGCGAGTCGGAGCGGAGATTTAAAAAGAGCGGGGGCTGCGAGTCGGAGCGGAGATTTAAAAAGGGCGGGAGCTGCGAGTCGGAGCGGAGATTTAAAAAGAGCCGGAGCTGCGAGTCGGAGCGGAGATTTAAAAAGCGCGGGAGCTGCGAGTCGGAGCGGAGATTTTAAAAGATCGCGGCCTAGTTTCGGGAGCCGTTCGGAGGAGGAGGAGCAGTCTCTGTCAGGGAGAGATCCTGAGAATATCTGAGACCCTCAGAAGGAAAGTAAGTGATTTTTACTCATTTTTACTTTTATTACCTTTTCAAATTGTGTGTGTGGGGGGGGGGGGGGGGAACTGAAGTGACATCACAGAAAAGCTGTGACCTGAGTGGCTGGTTGGGAATCTACACTAAATTTAAAAAATTAAGCATTGGTAACTGATTGAACATAATTACTTAATTATAATTTAGAGGGGTATCTAAGCCAGAGATCGGAGA